>NW_026867457.1:328143-453820 GCF_020745735.1 Hemiscyllium ocellatum | reverse complement strand
CGACATGTGAACGTTTTAAAAGGAGTTGTGTCAGGCAATTTTCTTATGCAAAAGGTGGGAGATGACCAGAATGCACTCTCCTGGGAGGTGTCAAAAGCAGAAACAATCACAACATTTAAAAGGTATTTGGACACTCACATAAGCAGGCGTGGGTTGGCAGGGATATGGATGATGTACAGATGGAATTAGTTTGGATTGGCATCATGGTCCGCAGACAACATGGTGGGCTGATTATTCTGGGTGCTGTCCTGTTCTGTTTTCCAGGGGATAGAATGTGTGGAGCAAGCGTTAGTTTTTTTTAGAACACACAGTACGTTGTTGCATTTTGAGAGAAGGAATGTAGAAAGGGAGTATATATTTGAACGGCACAGACACAAAGAATAAAGACTGAGGGACTGGGGGGACAATGTGTACAACCTTTAAAGGAGAGAGGACTTAATCAATGAGTTTTGATCAAAACATATGGGACCTGGGCTTCATTAATAAAGGGAATGAGAACAAACTCATGGAACAATTTCTTGGACTGGTTAGGTTACAGTCAATCATTATATTCAATTCTGGTCAACAGATTCCTGGTCAGGAAGGATATGAGGGATCTTCAGAGTGTGGAGTATAGACTTAGTGGAGTGGTTCACTGATGAAGAAAATGCAGTCTCTGGATTGATTTAGAAAAATTGCTTTTTCTTTGAAGAAATCAAGTTGAATATATTTTTATCGATTTAAATGGATAAGATTACAACAGATCTAGATAGAACAGACAATTTTAAAAAACTGTATTCGATTGGGGATGGCACAAGATTTAAGATCAGCTGTAACGTTTTGAGAAAGTGGGAGATGATGCAAGTGTTCCCACTGACTGTATTGGCTGGAATATGCAGAACATGCTGCCTGTAATAGTGGTGAAAGTAGAGATGGTCAATGATTAAAGAAATACAATTATATCACATCAGAGGGAAAATAAACTTGCAGGGTTTTGGGGACAGATGGACAACGAGAATCTGGGATTCTGCACAGAGAGCAGCTTGGATTTGATGGGCCCCTTTCTGTGCCATAGTGCATTTTTTTTGTACTTGCTTAACTTATCCTAGTTATTTGTCTTCAGGGGTTAAATTATCATTAAAGTAAATCTGCTCTGTGTTCAGGTTGTCTTTCCACAGCAGGAGATAATGTTTCCTGTTTTATACTTGTTCTGGGGGAGTCCCAGGTAGGGTACACAGAAACTGAACACTATTCAGGGTGTTTTTACCAGGATTGTGAATATCTTGTACATCCAGTGCCCACACCAATACCTGAAATGCTTTCCGACTGACTGACTAAACGAAATATGTTCTTCTACAGCACGTTGCTGGCTGGAGGTCTGTGGCCAGTGTTGTTCCACAAGGATCAGAACTGGGACATCTATTGTCTGTTAAATATATAATTGATTAGCATGGATATGTAAACAATTTAATTAGCAAGTTTCTAGATGGTACAAATTGATGAAGTGAATCATGAAGAATGTTGTCAAAGGATACAGCAAGAAAGAGATCAGTTAGAAAACCCATACGGAGACAGATTTTAATCCAGACAAGTGTGAGGTGATGTATTTTGGGAGACTCATTGCAAGAGGAATGTATTCACGAAACGAAGGGCTCTCAGCAGCATTGATGAACACAGGGAACTTCAGTGGCAAGTTCACAGCTCCCTGAAGTGGTGAAGGATCTGTATAGCATACTTGCCTTCTTTTGTCAGGGACTGAATATAAAGCTGTCAGACCCCTGACAAAAATCCAAGTCTTTCCAACCTCTCCAAATCCAGGCAACATCCTAGTAAACCTGTTTTCACGCTGTCCAAAGCCTCCACATCCTCCTTTTTATGTGGTGATCAAAACAGCACCACAATACTTAAAAGGTGGCCGAATTATTGTTTTATTTATTTTTAATATATTCAGTCCCTTGCGCGGGGGGACCTAGAATCAGAGGGTGTAGAGTCAATGGATAGAGCTGAGAAATTCTGAGGGTAAAAAGATCCTCTTGGAAGTTATCTACAGGCCCCCAAACAGTAGTCTGGATGTTGGATGTAAGTTGAATCAGGAGCTGAAATTGGCCTGTTGCAAAGTTGTTATGGGGATTTCAACATGCAGGTAGACTGGGAGAATCAGGATGGTATTGGACTCAAGAAAGAGACTTTGTGGAGTGCCTCCAAGATGGATTTTTAGAACAGCTGGTGCTGGAGCCGACCAGGGAGAAGGCAATTCTGGATCTGGTATTGTGCAAACGAACCAGAATTGATCAGGGACCTCGAAGTGAAGGAGCATTGGGAGTAGTGACCATAATACAATAAGATTCAATCTGCAATTTAAGAGAGGAGAGGGTACAATCAGAAGTGACAATATTTCAGTTGAATAAAGGGAACTATGGAGCTATGAGGGAGGAGCTGGCCAAAGTTCAATGGTGCAATACCTTAGCAGGCATGACAGTGGAGGAACAATGACAGATATTGCTGTGTATAATGAAGATGATGCAGGATCAGTTCATTCTAAAAAGGAAAAAAAATCCTAGGAGGAGGCATGGGAGGCCGTGGCTGGCTGACAAGGGAAGTTAAGAAACATATAAAGTTAAAGAGAAAAAGTATAACATAGCAAAGATAAGTGGGAAAACAGAGGACTGGGAAGCTTTTAAATAACAACAGAGGATTACTAAGAAGGAAATACGCAGAGAAAAATGAGGTACGAAGGTAAACTGGCCAGAAATGTAAAGCTTTTTTAGGTATGTGAAAGGCAAAAAATGGTTAAGACTAAAATTGGACCCTTGATGACGAAACAGGGGAATATATAACGGGGAACAAAGAAATGGCAGAAGAATTGAATTGGTACTTCAGATCTGTGTTCACTGGGGAAGACACAAGCAATCTCTCTGAGGTAACAGTGGCTGAACGACCTGAACTGAAGGGAATTTATATTTGCCAGGAATTGGTGTTGGAGAGACAGTTAGAGTCTGAAGGTTGATAAGTCCCTGGGGCCTGATGGTCTACATCCAGGGTACTGAAGGAGGTAGCTCGAAGAAATCGTGGATGCGTTGGTGATTATTTTCCAGAGTCCAATGGTGGATCTCGATTTTCCCGAGTCCAATGGATTCGGAATCAGTTCCTGCGGATTGGAGGGTGGCTAATGTACCACTTTTTAAGAAAGATGGGAGAGAGAAAGCAGGAAATTATAGACCAGTTAGTCTGACCTCAGTGGTGGGAAAGATGCTGGAGTCTATTATAAAGGATGAAATTACGACACATCTGGATAGTAGTAACAGGATAGGTCAGAGTCAGCATAGATTTATGAAGGGGAAATCATGCTTGACTAATCTTCTGGAATTTTTTGAGGATGTAACTCTGAAGAAGGACGAGGGAGATCCAGTAGATATAGTGTACCTGGATCTTCAGAAAGCTTTTGATAAAGTCCCACATAGGAGGTTAGTGAGCAAAATTAGGGTGCATGGTATTGGGGGCAAAGTACTAACTTGGATTGAAAGTTGGTTGGCTGATGGGAAACAAAGAGTAGTGATAAACGGCTCCATTTCGGAATGGCAGGCAGTGACCAGTGGGGTACCGCAGGAATCAGTGCTGGAACCGCAGCTTTTTACAATGTATATTAGTGATGTAGAAAATGGTATTAGTAATAGCATTAGCAAATTTGCTGATGATACTAAGCTGGGTGGCAGGGTGAAATGTGAGGAGGATGTTAGGAGATTACAGAGTGACCTGGGCAGGTTAGGTGAGTGGTCAGATGCATGGCAGATGCAGTTTAATGTGAATAAATGTATGGTTATCCACTTTGGTGGCAAGAACAGGAAGGCAGATTACTACCTAAATGGAATCAATTTAGGTTAAGGGGCAGGACAAAGAGATCTGGGTGCTCTTGTACACCAGTTAATGAAGGTAAGCATGCAGGTACAGTAGGTAGTGAAGAAGGCTAATAGCATGCTGGCCTTCATAACAAGAGGGATTGAGTATAGAACCAAAGAGGTTCTTCTGCAGCTGTACAGGGCCCTGGTGAGACCACACCTGGAGTATTGCGTGCAGTTCTGGTCTCCAAATTTGAGGAAAGACATTCTGGCTATTGATGGAGTGCAGCGTAGGTTCACGAGGTCAATTCCTGGAATGCTGGGACTACCTTACGCTGAAAGACTGGAGTGACTGAGCTTGTATACCCTTGAGTTTAGAAGACTGAGAAGGGATCTGATTGAGACATATATTATTAAAGGATTGGACACTCTGGAGGCAGGAAACATGTTTCCGCTGATGGGTGAGTGCCGAACCAGAGGACGCAGCTTAAAAATACGTGATAGACCATTTAGGACAGAGATGAGGAGAAACTTCTTCACCTAGAGAGTGTGTGTGGAATGCTCTGCCCCAGAGGGCAATGGAGGCCCAGTCTCTGGAGTTGAATAGAGCTCTCAAGGATAGTAGAATCAAGGGTTATGGAGATAAGGCAGGAACAGGATACTGATTAAGGATGATCAGCCATGATCATATTGAATGGTGGTGCAGGCTCGAAGGGCAGAATGGCCTACTCCTGCACCTATTGTCTATTGTCTATTGAGTGGAATATGTCTCTTCTTTAGAACACACAGTCAGTTGATGCATTTTGAGAGAAGCAATGTCGAAAGGGAATATATATTTGAATGGCACAGACACAAAGAGCAGGACAGCGGGAATAGGGGACCATGTGTACAAAGGAGAGAGGACATAAAGTGTTTTGTGTAAAACAAATGGATTCTGGGCTTTATTAACAGGGGGAATGATAACAAATTCATTGGAAAGCTGCTGACCCTTGACAAAGCTCTAGTTAGGTCACAGTCAATCATTGCATTCAATTCTGGTCAACAGATTCCTGGTCAGAACGAGGGAGTTAAAATCCATCGAGGGGCCAGTTCCGTACTTCTTACTTCTCTTTCTGGACACCATGGGCACTCAAGGGTTAAACATTCCCCTGCCAAATGCCTTATTTCATCAACTCTTACAATACATACAGAACACCTCAGAAGGGGAGAGGCTGACAGTATCTCAAAATAGAACCTCTTGCAGCCACACATGTGGATTGCCCCGTAACCCCAGACAGAGGAATTTGCCCTTTCCAGACAAGACTGAGAATCCTGGGCACAGCCCTGTTAAACTGCCTCCTGCTCCCATTGTGTTACCTCCCCTCCATATTATGATACGTAAGTGAATCCCCCATTCACTGAAGGAAGAACCCTTCTGCCTTAATCTCTGCCCATCAACACATAATCATGAACAATACGATAATCATCACACATTATCACAGGACATCGCCATTCATCAAGCTTTGTAAGGTCATAATTACCTGCTTTAAACTGTGTAATGATAATCGCCCATGTGACTGATATGTCTTTGTCTAATTCCTATTAAATATACTGTCTCTGTGGGTAAGGCAGAGATTTATGAAGAACAGTCTCTACAAGTAGACACTCGGCTACTTTAGAGATGCTTTGAAACTCTCGCCAGCTGCCCAATAATAAAGCTACTGCTGTTGTGCAGAAAACTTGCATCGTCTGGATTTGTGGAATAAAATAGGTACCAACAATGAAGGATACGAGTAATCCTCAGAGTGTGGAGCACAGACTTACTGGAGTGGTTCACTGATGAAGAAAATGCAGTCACTGAATTGATTTGAAGAAATTTGTATTTTCTTTGAAGTGAAGAAGTTGAATATATTTTTGATCGAGCTGAATAGGATTATAACAGACTTAGATATAGCAGACAAAAATATCTGTATTCGATAAGTGATGGCACAAGAATTAAGATCAGATGTAAGGTTTTGAGACAGCGGGAGATGAGCAAGTGTTTCTGCTGACTGTATTGGCTGGAAATATGCAGAACATGCTGCCTATTCTGGTGGTGCAGGCAGAGAAGAAGATGAATGATTGATAAAAACAATTATATCAGATCTGAGGGAAATAAACTTGCAGAGTTTGGGGGATGTATGGGGAGTGAGAATATGGGATTCTGCTACAGAGAGCCAGCTTGGATTTGATGGGCCTCTCACTTGCTAAAAAATGAGGTCTGCAGATGCTGGAGATCACAGCTGAAAATGTGCCGCTGGTTAAAGCACAGCAGGTTAGGCAGCATCCAAGGAATAGGAAATTCGACATTTCGGGCACAAGCCCTTCACCTGATGAAGGGCTTGTGCCCGAAACATCGAATATCCTATTCCTTGGATGCTGCCTAACCTGCTGTGCTTTAACCAGCGGCACATTTTCAGCTCTCTCTGTGCTATAATGCATTTTATTTGGACTTGCTTAACTTGCTCTGGTCACCGATTAAGTTGTCATTTGGGTAAATCTGATCAGTGTACCTACTCAGACCAATACAGGCTGTCCCTCCACAGCAGGAGATAATGTTTACTGTTTTATACTGGGTTCTGGGGTGGGGGGAGGGGGGATGCTAACGGTGTGTGTAACAGTCTGCTCGCATTTACCTGAAATAGCAAAACACCAGTGCAGCCACACTAGGGACAGACTCTGGAAATGTGGGGAATGCCAGAAGAGAATTCTTTACCCATCCCACCTGGAAACCGGCCAAACCAGTCAGACTGGGGAGAAGCTGTTCACCTGCTCTGTGTGTGTGGGGGAAGGGATTCACTCAGGCATCCATCCTGCTGAGACACCGGTGAATTTACTCATAACCACAGTTGAAGGATTTTTTTCTCTTGCTCAAACCAAGTAATGAACAATGGTTTTGGCAGTTCATAAAGTTTTGCACATAGAGAACTTAGTTTTGGAAATGTTCACAACATTGTTGAACATGCACAGATTCACACTGGGAAGGGACTTTTATTTTCCTTTATTCATTCACAGGATGAGGGTGTCGCTGGCCCGGCAGCATTTCCTGCCCATCCCTAATTGCCCAGAGGGCAGGGAAGAGTCGACCACATTGCTGTGGGTCTGAGGTCACAATGTAGGCCAGACCAGGTAAGGATGGCAGCTTCCTTCCTGAAAGGGCATTAGTGATCCAGATGCGGTTTTTCTGACAATCGATTAATGGTCATCATTAGACTCTTAAATTCCCGAGTTTTTTTAAAATTGAATTCAAACTCCCCCCATCTGCGGCAGCAGGCTTTGAACCCAGGTCTCCAGAACTTTGTCTGGGGCTTTGGATTAACTGTCGAGTGACAATACCACTCGGCCAATACTCCCCCACATCGCTGTCCATCTGCACAGAGTGAACAGTGATTTCCTGGATCATCAGGACTGGTTAATCACACATACGTTTGCTGAATAATTGCAGGAGTTGGATGTTGATTGGCTATTGACATCATCTCTGAACCATGTATTCTGGGGTTTGTTTCTGATGATGATTGGAAGCACCATCAGTCTTGTTATCTTTTGGGGATAAAAACAGTCTAAAATAGCTTTCTGTTAAATGCGTGGCAATCAAGTCTATCTCATAACTCTCAGGCAGATTAGTTTCTTTTGAAGGGCTCTCCATCTCCCCAGCCTCCAACAGTACAACAATCTCATTGAGTCTCTTTGTGACTATGAATGAGACAATCTGATCAGCTGCTTCTTTTCCTATTCCCATGTCAAGTTGGCTCTTAAACTCCCCTTGCTGCAGTTGTGAACCTACATCATTGTACAGTGTTGCTCGTATTTCCTGTCTTGGCCTATCAGTGTTCATGATACTGCATGTAGCTTCTTGTATATAGGGCTTACAGTGCAAGAGTTTAGCTGTTTCCTTCCACCAACAGCAGTAGAATTGTACTCCAACAAAGCTTAACGAATCACGGCCCAGCATATTCCCCAATTTACCTCTTATCATCAAAGCAGAGGATCAATCCTTATTGACCTGTGAGAATTCAGGAGGGCATGCCAGTAACAGCAGCATGAATACCTAAAAATGAGGTGTTAACCTGATGAAGTTACCAAAGAGGATTACATATGTGCCAAACAGCATAAGCAGCGAGTGACAGACAGAGCGAAGCAATCTGGTAAACAACAGAACAGATCTAAGATCTGCAGTCCAGCCACATCCTGTTGTGAATGAAGTCAGAGCGCAGCTGGAGTTCTGAGGACAGTTCTCTTCAAGATATTAACCAACAAGAATGTCAGACTAGATTAATTATCATAAAACTCAAGTCGGTTTGATATTCATACATTTACAATCAGATTCAATTCACCAAATGTAGCTGAAGGTAAAGATAATCTTCAAGTGATTGTAACAGTGAAGACATTTGAATAGTTGTTTATCAAATTAAAGTCTGTTGTGTTGAGATAGTAATAATTTTAAAGAGATTTTAAAATGTAAGGTGACTTGAGTGCAATGGAAGAAGTTGATTGGTGGGTAGCTGATACTCTTGTTTTAGTCTGAAGTTAATTTAGGATTAGTTAACAAATAAACACATGGAAGGGAATCCCAGCCCCATGGAGTGCACATCCAGTTCCATGTGGGAAAACCAAGACACTTCTTGTGTGAGCGACAACCACAAGAACATGGAGGAGACACGGGAAATGTCAGGAACACTAGTTTGACTACGGTTAAAGTACTGCACACATTTCTGATCCCCACATTCCAGGGTTGATGTGATCACACCAGAGAGGGTACAGAGGAGATTGATCAGAATGTTCCTACAGTTAGAGAACTTCTGCTCTGAGGAAAGATTGGATAGGCTGGGGAGGATTTCCGAGGAGGATGAGCTGAGATTTAATTGAAGTGATAAAATGCTGAGGGATACAGATCAGTAACAGAGAGGTCAGAAACTGGAGGTTTTAGATTGCAACTAATTCTCAGAAAGAAGGGGGAGGGGAGAATTCATTTCACTCGGAGATGGTGGAGACCAGGATCTCACTGATGTGGTGGCAGAGGCAGTAACCAGCATCACATTTGAGTAAAAGGACATGGATGTAACTGAAATGCTGGAACATACAGGGCTATGGACTAAAGTCTGCAGACTGGGATCAATGTGATTTATTTGTCATTTCTCCAGAATACTAAACTTCAGTCCAATTTGAGAATTTATGAGCATCATCAGACTTGAACTCCAAATGTCAGAATAAATTTATCAGAAAGTTGCAGCACAGATATAGACCACTTGGCCCATCCTGTATGTGTTGGCTGTAATAGAATTATCCAGGCTTTACAGCATTCTGTACTCACCAATGACAGCAACAATTTCAGACTCTGAACTCGGCCCTATGTGTTATAATCTGTTTTTTCATTGACAGCCGCACACCTTGTTTCCTGGTTTCTTTCACAGCCATAACTCCATTCCCCGTGGCCTTGAGGGACTATTTCTGCTGTTTAATCTCTCCTGCCTTTCCCCTGTGTGACAGACTGTCTTTTTGTCCTTGTCTCACCCCCACTTTAGTCACAACCTGTTCCATTTCTGATGGTTCCCAGGCCTCTGTGACTTCACTGCGTCCCCCTGGGTCAATGGCATGAATTTTGAATTCTCTTCCTCCAGAGATAATTGGAAATCATTCTGGTTGCAGTTTCCCTCAGATTTTATTTTTAAAGACAGAGCATTTGTGTCAGAGTCAAATATCCGTGAGCCTTCATCCACAATTCCCAGCATTTGGGTGTAATCTGTGACCCTCCCACAGATGTACAGGTTTTCTCTATTGGGCGTGCTAACATGGTCTGTAGTGTGCAGGTTCGGAGGGTTGGGTTAGCTATGGTTAATGTGAGGTTTTGGAGGTAAGGTGGGAGAGCAGGTCATTGCGGGCTCGATGGACCGAATAGCCTCTTTCTGCACCAACGGGATTCTGTGATTCTAACTCGTTGCGATTGCTGTCATGTTTTCCTCATGCCAGGTCATTTAGCTCAGGTACATACACACGCTGCCTCAGTGTTTCTGTGGGTGCTCACTCACTCCTTTCCTTCAGTTTTACAGCAATTTCACACTGTATGTGAGGGTGAGAATGAATTTGTAAATACAAATACTCCAACTGAAACCCCTCACAGCTCAGGACCTGTTTCTGCTGCTGTTGTCGCTCACAGGGAACAGGAAAATAAAGATTCAGTCATACATCTTACAAGAACACAGAGGTTACAATCACCAGGAATGGCTACACAGCTTAAAACTCTTTTCTCAAGAAAAGCGGAGGCTGAGAGACAACCTGGTACAAGCAGGAAGCTTTGTGCCTGTGTTTTCAGAGAGTCAAGGTTGAAATAATTGGGTTGGAAGCATGTTTCCTTGCCACTGAACATGAGCAGGTTTAGTTCAAACACAGGAGGTTTGTTCAGTCAGTAACAGTGTGTTAGACATGGAGGTGAAGTGAACGGTGAGGGGAAATGTTACCACAAGCTGCAGATGGACAACTTTCATTGGAACAGGAGGAGGCCATTCAGCCCCTCAACCCTGCTCAGCCATTCAATATGATCATGGCTGATTTGTGGCCTAACTTGCAATTTTCAAAACTCTCCAAACTCCTCAATAAACTCCTCTCCAACAGACAAGATGAATATTGAAAAACTAATCATCTGCAAATGCTGGGAAATCAGAAACAAAAACAGAAATTGTTAGAAATATGCAGCAGGTCTGGCAGCATCTGTGGAGAGTGAACCTTTGGGCCCAGTGCCCAGTCAGGTGACCAGCTGCAGCTGACCATTCTGCCTTTTCTGGAACACTCTCTGGAACAGGTTCTGGTGGGAGGGGAATGAGATTGTCAATAACAACTGAGAGAAACAGGGGGACATGCTTAATCAGAATAAAACACATTTTGGTCTTTCACTTTTAATTCAACTGCAAAAATTATTCATTATCATTTTAGAAATAATAGGTCAGAAATCAACTCTTCATGTCATTGGGCCTGGGAAACTGTTAATTCTGACCTGGTCCAGCCTACATGTGAATCCAGACCCTGAATAATGGGGTTGATACTGAACCATCTCCTGGGCAGTTAGAATGGATGACAAATGCTGCCCCAGCAAGTGATGCCGTGATCCCATGAACAAACAAAACAAATCCAATCACTGTGGTTACTTGTGAACTCGCTGGTGTTTCATCAAGCTGGATATCTGAGTGAACTGCTTCCCACACGGTGGCATTGGGCGGCACGGTGGCACAGTGGTTAGCACTGCTGTCTCACAGCGCCTGAGACCCGGGTTCAGTTCCCGCCTCAGGCGACTGACTGTGTGGAGTTTGCACGTTCTCCCCGTGTCTGCGTGGGTTTCCTCCGGGTGCTCCGGTTTCCTCCCACAGTCACAAAGATGTGCGGGTCAGGTGAATTGGCCATGCTAAATTGCCCGTAGTGTTAGGTAAGAGGTAAATGTAGGGGTATGGGTGGTTGCGCTTCGGCGGGTCGGTGTGGACTTGTTGGGCCGAAGGGCCTGTTTCCACACTGTAAGTAATCTAATCTAATTCCACACTCAGAGCAGGTGAATGGCCTCTCCCCAGTGTGTATTCACTGGAGTACAGTGAGGCTGGATGGTGTCCTGAACCCAGTCCCTCAGTGAGAGCACCTGAATGGTCTCACACTGCTCTCCTGTGACCGGGAGAGATGATATTCACCATCCCGGGGTGGGTACAGATACCTCCAAGAGGGATTTAGTGAGAGTTGATCAGGTTAAACTGTTCACATTCATGAAAGAATCAATAATGAGGAGGCAGCGATGTAAAGGGATTGACAAAAGAAGCACATGTGACATGAGACAAAACGCTTTCATGCAGAGAAAGTTCATGGTCAGGAATGCACTGCCAAAGGGTGAGGTGGAGCCACGTACAATGAAGAGAGTAGAATTGAACAGTTACTGGGAGAGAGCGCGAATGGGAAGGTTTCTGGGGTAAAGGTAGAAGAATGACATTCAGTGAGGGGATCCTTTGCAGAGCTGATGAGCCAATCGGCCTCCTTTTGCGCAGTAACAATTCTGTGAACATTTCATTCTGAGACCTCTAAGGCCCTCTGGGGAAATATCAGGAAAGACATTTGAAAAGACGTCAGACTGAATGAGGGTCTCAGTGAACAAAAGCGAGACACAGATACAGAGAGGTTTCAGGATAGATTGAATCAAATGTTACCAATTTGCACGGCCACCAACATTACAGCAACTACAAGTGGGAGTCAACAAGAGAGTGGAATTAGAGCACCAAATAAATCTTAAACATTTATGCAGCGAAAGGGGATGCTGGGTAAAGATCCCACAGTTAGTGCTTATTTCATTCAAGACATATCAGCCAGGGAGCTCATCGTCCTATATCTATTGGGCTCTTGAAGAATTTTGTTCATTCCAAGTGTTTCATATTTCCGTCCTCCAGAGAAGACAGCTTCATGCTCCTCAATCTCTCCTGACAGGGAAAAGCTGCTGTTAGAATTCAATTCACTTGGGCATGTTACTGACTGCTTCATGGATTGCAATTGGCAATTGAAACTGTAAGGTTACTGTATAAACTATCTTCAATTGTATTGCCAGATTGCCAGACACATGAGGGGCTTTAAGAAAAAGAACTTAACATTGTGTAAATGTGGGGACTGTGGGAAGGAATCCACTTATCCCTCCCAACGGGACACTCACCGACACAGTCACACTGGGAAGTGGCTGGTCACCTGCCCCATGTATGGGAAGGGATTTACTCGAGCTTGCAATCTGCTGAGGCACCAGAGAGGACACAGAGGATTTAGACCCTTCACCTGCTCAGTGTGTGAGAAAGGATTCATTCAAATCTCTCTCCTGCAGAGACATCAGTGCATTCCCAACGGGGAGAGGCCATTCACCTGCTCCATGTGCGGGAAAGGATTCACTTAGTCTTCTGATCTGCTGAGACCCCAGCAAGCCCACTCTGGGGAAAGGCCATTCAGATGCTCACTGTGTGAGAAGGGTTTCAGTGATTCATCCCTCCTGCTGATACACCAGAGGGTTCACACTGGGTAGGAGTTGTTTACCCCTCAGTGTGACAAGGGATTTGCTGCATCTTCAGAGAGCCCAGTGAGTGCACACAGGGAAGTGGTCATCCCCCTGCTCCGTGTGGGGTAGAGTTCACACATCACTGCAGGACTCTGATTCTGCAGTTATTGTCCATCAGAGTCAGGACTGCACCTTTTACATGATGACACTGTTGGAGTATTGATGTTGTTGTTGTTGTTAACCACATTAACTGGGCTGGAGTTGACAGAATTTATATTGCCACTTTCTGAACCTCAGGATGTCTCTCTGGGCAGTGAGTCTCCACAAACAGCAATGTGACAATAAGCAGGGATCATCTGTTTTGATTTAAATTGCTCTATAGCAGTGCTGCTTCACAGCACCAGGTACAAGGTTGGAGTCCAGCCTTGGTCAACGGCCTGTGAGGAGTTCCCACATTCTCCCCATGACAGTGTGGGTCCCCTCCAGGTCCTCTGGTTCCCACAGCCCAAAGATGTGCGGGTTAATTGGATCAGTCATGCTAAATTGTCCAGTGTCCAGGAATGTGCAGACTAGGTGGATCAGCCATGGGAAATGCTGTGTTACAGGGATGGTGTGCTCAGGGTGGGATGTTCTTCGGGTGGTCGGTGGGATTTGATGAGCCAATGCTCTCCTTCCACGTTGTCGGGATTCTATTCTATGATTGAGGATAAAGGTTGCACAGCAGGGTGTCCATGGAGAAGGAGCATGTGGTGTGTATCAATGCTCTCGATGCCTTTAGATAGAGGTGGGCACTGCAGGGGATACAGTACTTTATCTCTGTCGCTGCCCCCTCCCCCCAACTCTACCTTGATTTACTCCCTTCTCACTTTGTCACTTGTAATGGTTTGCTTTGCCCGTAAGGGGCTTTGTTTGTAAATATTCAATTGGTTACACAGGGTGGTTTCCTGCTGGTGATTATGTATTAACAAAAAACCAAAATGGCGAAATGATGATTTTGATGGTGGGAAGGTTGCTCAGCTGTGTGTGATAACACTTCTGGGTCGGAGAAATCGGGGGGGGAAAAGAACGCTTCACAGCTCACAGAACGAGAACTGAAAAGCAGTTAAATCAAACCAAAGGTTCAGACAGGGAAGGAATATTTCCCTGGAGTTTGAGTAACTGGAAAGTGATGGTGTCCGGGAATAGACAGGATTTTATTTTACAGGGCATTTGAAATTTTAAAAACTGTTATATTCAGATCGTTTTGATTATTTTACTTTTATTTATTCTGGAATAAACTTTAACACAAGGTTTGCAAATTTGTTTTTTTTAATGTAAAAGACAAATATTAAATAAAATCCCTCAAACCTTCCCTCACTGAAAACTGATGTGGAAGTGCAATCTCCTGGAGAATCCCTGCCCTGCCTACTTCTTCCTACCCGGGCTCCATGACTATGTACATACCTGGGAGATAGCAGGAGGCAGAGACCATTCAGTCTTTCAATCCTGCTCCACCAATCAATGGGAAACAGCTGACCATCCAGCTCAGTCTCCTGTTCCTGCTGTGTTCCAATCCCCTTAGAGATAGTTCTTCGAGGTAAATTCATCAAAGTCCTCCTTTGGCTTCACTGCCTTTTGTTCCAGTGACGTTGCGGTGTTACTGTGTGGGTGGAGGCAGGGGTAATGTGATCGTTCTGCCTCCTGGAGGATACACTCAGCATCCCTCATCATCCCTCATCATCCTGCAGGAACATCAACTGGGTTTCAGCAACTAGAGATGGAAACCATTTCCAGGATATGGGCATCACTGGCTCAGCCAGCATTTATTCCCCATCTCTCGTTACCCTTGAGAAGATGGTAGTGAGCTGCTGTCTTGAACAATTCGCAGTCCATTTGGCGCAGATAGACCAACAATGCTGTGAAGGAGAGTGTTGCAGGATTTTGGCCGATTAACTCTCAGTCTTTGGTTTGTCAAATGCTGGTTAAATTAATCATGATCTGCACATGATTTTGAGATTTCAGTCTGTGAATCTTCACCATTCAGCACCCTGTGTAAAGGAATATGTACAGATTAGAAATTCAGAACAGAGAATTCTAGTTTCTCTGGAATATCTTTTTTACCTTTCTTCCCCCAAAGCTGTAACCCTCCAGCCCACATACTCTCTCCCACCATTCAGACTCTGCTACCCCCTAATGTACACCCTCCCCATTCTCATGGAGTTACTGATAAACACATCCATAGCACCACTTCCCATCCTGGTTAGACTCTGTACCCTTTCTGGGTTCACTTCCTTTCCCTTCAGTTGCTGCAAGGCAATAATGTAACCGCAGAATGAAACAAAAAGAAACAGAAAGGAAGGTGACAGATCCTGGACAGAAGAGGAACCTTCAGTCTGGGAGAATGGGTCAGAGCCTTCTTTGTTTCCCATTGGTCGATTCCCAGCATTATGACGCATTGGGGATGGAACTTGGTCCCACGTGGGTGTGATGAAACCTTAACTCTCCTCTTCTACCCAATCACAGTGTGAAATACTTTCTGCTAGTTACCCCAAAGCACATGGTCCAAAACCCGCCCACATTCTGTACATGTACAGTGCCGGGTTTCCCCACACACGCGCGGTCCCTGCCTCTGGGATTGTGTAGTCCCCAGGAAGCCACTGGAGCCCTGTCTCTGGAACATGAATGAAAAGTGTGGGGTGGAGAGTGTGGATATTGGATCTCCATTCAGACACACAGGACATGTGAGCTGTCACTGGGTTTTGCTGAGACATCCACTTAGACAACCCAATTTCTGATGTAAGGAATATAGAATCAGCCAATTGCGGGTGGGAGGTTAATAAGGAGGAGCAGATTTTAAGCAGAGGTAGCTGAGTAGTTAGCACTGCTGCCTCACAGCATCAGGGACCCAGGTTTGATTCCAGCCTTAGGTGACTGTGTGGAGTACACACGTTCTCCCCGCGTCTGTGTGGATTTTCTCTGGGTGCTCCAGCTTCCTCCCACAGTTCAAAGACATGCAGGTTAGGTGGATTGGCCATGCAAAATTGTCCAGTTTCCATGCATGTGCTGGTTAGGCCATTAGCCATGGGAAATGCAGAGTTACAAGGAGTGGACGTGTCTGAATGGGATGCTCATCATAAGGTTGGTGTGGACTCTATGGACAAATACCCTCCCTCTGCACTGTCAGGATTCTATTCTATTCTCATGAAGAAGAATGTACCTATCTCAATGTGTTGTGAATCTGTGGAATTCCCTATTCAAAATGCGGTGGATGCCAGGACAATGAGCAAACTTAATGAAGAGATACAGATTTTTTAATTTGCAACTAGTTGAAGGGTGAGAGAGAGCAGGCGGGAAAATCCAGCTGAGACTGAGGTTTTACCATATTAAATAATCATCATATTAAATGGGGGAGCTGGTTCGAAGGGCTGCATTGCCTCTCCTGTGCCCAGTGCTTATCTTCTCACGGGAATAACTGGAAAGCTGAATCCAAATCTCACCACCTTCACCCAAGGAGATTTTTGTAAAATGCAGGATAATCAAGTGGATTAGCAATTCAAACTTAGATAATGAGGAAGCTTCTAGGAGATAATGATTTTGCAATTTTAAACCAGGGGAGATGGTAATTTATACTTTTAGTCTGTGTAGCACATTCACAGCATCCAGAATAATTTGTTGAGAATATCTATCCTACACTTTCTTACAAAGCCAAGGTCTCTGATAATGAAAACCAAAAGACCCAGAAAACATCACCTCACCTCATTATGCGACAATAGACTTGTGATAAGTCTGGATGAATTTAGAACACAGATGGAAAGCGGGAAGATTAAATCCAATCCCAAGATCCTGTGCTTAAACAAAGGAGACTACAATAGGATGAGGGAGAAGTTGGCTAATGTAGACTGGAAGCAAAGACTTTCCGATGGAGGAATATCAAAGCAATTTTTCAAAGTGTTCAGAAAAAGTATATATCAGTCAAAAAGAAGAAGTGTAGAAAAATCTGCCATGGTGTCTAAGGAAATAAAAGGTATACAAATTGGCAAAGACCAGCGAGAAACTAGGAGATTAGAAAAACGTAAAAGATCAACGGAAGGATGGATGGGATTGGGGGGAAAAAGTGATGAGTAGCTATCCATAGGGCCGGAATAGCAGGTTACACTGCTAGCGGGGAAATTATTGTATGGGGAACATACGGCCTCTAATTGTTGAAGCACTTTACTGTTACCATAGAGATAATCCTGATGAAGCTAAAAATCACAGCACACTCCGAAAGCTTGAACTTCCAAATAAGCCTGTTGGATTACAAACTAATGATGTGTGGTTTTCAGGCTGGAGGTCTGTGACCAGTGCAGTGCCACAAGGATCGGTGCTGGATCCACTACTTTTCCTCATTGATATCAATGATTTGGACGTGAACATAAGTTAGTAAGTTTGTACATGACACCAAAATTGGAGGTGTAGTGGACAGTGAAAAAGATTACCTCAGAGTACAACTGGATCTTGATCAGATGGGTGAATGGGCTGAGGTGTGGCAGATGGAGTTCATTGAAAGTAGAGTCGCAGTTCGATAGGTTAGTGAAGAAGGCAGTCATTCTGCTTTCCTTTATTTGATGGTATTCCAAAATTGGCTGAGCCAATAAACTGAACAACCAAAACATGATCTCCCAACTGCTATACTCAGTGCACTGCTCAAGAACAGCTAGCATACCAAACACCACCTTCACTGACCTGTCTACCTTCAACCATACTTTCAAGGAACTATCAATCCACACTCGAAGGTCTACTTGTCTGTCAACACTTCCCAGGAACTTGCCATTATGAGGTTGAGTCCTATCCTGGTAACATCTTTCCGAAATCATGAAGAATACAATTGAATGCAGTATTCTAAGGTTGGCCTCACCAATGCCCTGTACATGACCTCCTAACTCCTATACTCAATGACAGAATCCCTACAGCATTGAAAGAGGCCATTCAGCCCATGAGATCTTACCAACCTTTGAACAGCTTCCATGTAACCGTGCATTTCCCACAGCTAACCCACCTAACGCACACATCTTTGGATTGTGGGAGGAAACCAGAGCACCCAGAGGAAGCCCACACAGACACACACAGGGCGAGTGTGCAAACACCACACAGAGACTGGAATCGAACCAGAGTCCCTTTACTGAACAGTGCACTGACCAATAAAGTCAGTGTCCCAAATACCACGTTCAACATCTGATCTCCCCGAAACTATGCAGTTGTTCTGAGCCCTTCAGAGGGATTGCAGGGGACGGGGAGAAAACAGGAACAGAGTTGAGGTATAGATCTATAAAATAACTCTCCATCCCGCCTCTCCCACTCTGTTGCCCCCTGTCTGCTCCCCCCCACCATGTTCCCCATAGCCCCCCTCATTGTCTGCCTCCTCAGACCACCTGCCCCCCTCTGTCCCCCTGCCCCCTCTGTCTGCCCCGTCCAGCCTCTCTGTCCGCCCCGTCCAGCCTCTCTGTCCATCTCCTCACTCTACTCCCATGTCCCCCCTCACCCCCCGTTCCCCCACCCTCCTTGTCCCCTAGTTCTGAACTCCCCACCACAGGAAAAGACCTTGTCTATTTCCCCTATCCATGCCCCTCCTGATTTTATAAATCTCTATAAGGTCACCCATCAGCCTCTGATGCTCCGGGGAAAACAGCCTATTCAGCTTCTTCCTGGAGCTCAAATCCTCCAACCCTGGTAACATCCTCACAATTATTTTCTGACCCCTTTCCATTTGGAGAATATTGTTTTGTTAGGAGACCAGAGTTGCATGGAACATTCCAAAAGTTGCCTAACCAATGTCCTGTGCAGCTGCAATATGACCTCCCGATCCCTACACTCAACTCTCTGACCAATAAAGGAAAGCATACCAAAACCAAAACAACTGCAGATGCTGTAAACCATTAAAAAAAAGAAGTTTCTGGAAAAGCTTGGCAGATATGTAGCATCTGTGAAGAGAAATTTGAGTTAACGTTTCTGAGAAAGGGTGACCGGACCCGAAACATTAGCTGATTTTTCTTGACAGATGCTGCATGGCCTGCTGAGCATTTCCAACAACATCTGGGCAAGTTTAAAGGGAGTTGTGTCAGGCAGGTTTCTTGTGCAGAAGGTGGTAAGTGATTACAACATACTCTCCTGGGAGAAGGTGAAAGCAGAAACAATCACAACGTTCAAGAGGCATTTGGGCAGACACATAAGCAGGCAAGGGTTGGCAGGGATATGGATCATATACAGGCAGATGGAATTAGTTTGGAATAGCATTATGATCCACACAGACATAGTGGGCCAATTATTCGGGTGCTGTCCTATTGTTTTCCGTGGCTAGAATTTTTTTTTGGAAGAAGTAACAAAGAGGATTGATGAGGGCAGAGCGGTGGACATGATCGACATGGATTTCAGTAAGGCGTTCGGCAAGGTTCCCATGGGAGATGGTTAACAAGGTCATCGAATACAGGGAGAACTAGCCATTTGGATACAGAACTGACTCAAAGGTAGAAAGCAGAGGGTGGTGGTGGAGGGTTGCTTTTCAGACTGCAGGCCTGGAGTGTCACAAGGATCAGTGCTGGGTCCACTCCTTCTCGTCATTTATATAAGCGATTGGGATGTGAACATAGGAGGTGTTAGTAATTTTGCACATGACACCAAAATTGGAATTGTAGTGGACAGTGAAAAAGATGACCTCAGAATACAATGGGACATTAATCTGATAGGCAAATAGCCTGAGGAGTGGCAGATGGAGTTTAGTTTAGAAAAATGTGTGGTGCTGCATTTTGAAAACGCAAATCTTAGCAGGTCTTAATGGTAAGGTCCACGGGAGAATTGTTGAACAAATAGACCTTGGAGTGCAGGTTCATAGCTCCTTGAAAGTGGAGTCACAGGTAGATAGGATAGTGAAGAGGACTTTTAATATGCTTTCCTTGAATGGTCAGAGCATTGAGTATAGGAGTTGGGAGATCATATTGAGGCTGCAAAGGACATTAGTTAGACCACATTTGGAATATTCCGTGCAATTCTGGTCTCCTTCCTATCAAAACAATATTGTGAAACTTGAAAGGCGTCAGAAAACGATTACACGGATGTTACCAGGATTGGAGTATTTGAGATATAGGGAGAGGTTGAATAGGCTGTTTTCCCTGGAGCGTCAGAGGCTGAGGGGTGACCTTTTAGGAGGTTTATAAAATCAGGAAGGGCAGGTATAGGGTTAATAGACAAGGTCCTTTCCCTGCAATGTTGGGGTCGGGGGGGGAAGAGTAGGGAGGGGAAGACAGTTATTTTATAGATCTACAACTCAACCGTGTTTTCTCCCCGTGTTTGGGAAGGGGATGACCACTGAGGACTCCTGCACTCCCTTCCTGAGCCTTTTGCTTGATCTGACGGTGACCCATTCCCTTTCTGCCTGTGTAACCCTCACCTGCAGTGTGACTAACTCACTAAACATGCTGTCCAAAACATTCTCAGGATTGCAGATGCTCCAGTGAGTCCACTCACAGCTCCAGGTCTGAAAAGCAGTTTCCCAGTAACACTTCCTGCACAGAGAGCCGTCAGGGAGACTGGAAGTGCCCCTTATTTCCCACATTGTACAAGAGGAGCACAGCACAGTCTGAGGGCTCCTGTCACAACATCTCCCTAGATTCATCCAGTTACTCCCAGAGTGGAGCTAAACCCTCCCAGTCCACGTTTCACCCGGTTTCTGCTGCCATGCTCCCCTTTTCCGTTTCCTCCTCCTGCAAACACCAAGGGTCCAGTGACCCTTCCTCAGAACCGATGACAGCTGGGAAATTAGAATCCCGACAGTGTGGAAACTGGCCCTTCGGCCCATCAGTTCCACACCCACCCTCTGAAGTTTATCCCACACAGACCCATTTCCCCCGGACTAATGCACATCCCTGAACACTTTGGGAAATTTAGCTGGGCCAATTCACCTAACCTGCACATCTTTGGACTGCAGGAGATAGGGGTTAAAGAGTAAATAATAGGTGGGGACAGAGCCCAAAGAGAGACAGGAACATTTGGAAAGACAAAGGAGTGGATAATGATCTGGCTGGGAGGGTGCATAGCTGTTAATGGAGGAGATAGGAACCTGTGTCTGGCAGCATCTCAGTGGAGGTGCCGGAAATGGTGGCTGATGATCTACGTTCTGCTGCAAAAAAGACCATGAGCTTCCAGTTGCTCGCCACTTTAACTCACGAGCCTGTTCCCTGGCCAACATCTCTGTCTCATGCTTACTGCAGTGTTCCAGTGAAGCTTGATGCAAGCTGGCAGAACACTCCAGAACATACCAAATGGCCTCCAATTTCAAGGACTGCAATTTCCCCTCCCATATGGTCATCAATACCATCCAGTGTATCTCCTCCACTTCCTGCATCTCTGCTCTTGAACCCCAACACCTCCAACTGCAACAAGGATGGAATCCCCCTGGTCCTTACCTTCCACCCAGATACAACACATCATCCTCCACATTTCCACCACCTACAATCACACCCCACCAGAGAGATATTTCCCTCCTCACCCTTTTCAGCATTCCACAGATACCATTCTCTCTGAGACTCTCTCATTAGATCGAGGCTCCCCACCAACCCATCCTCCACTCCCAGCACCTTCGCTTGCCACTGCAAGAAGTGCCCACACCTTCCCTTCACCTCCTTCCAAGGCACCACAGGATCCTCCCACATCCAACAGAGATTTCCCTGCCCATCCAAACACCTCATCTATTGTGTCCGTTGCTCTCTATGTGGTCTCCTCTACACTGGGGAGTTAGGACGCCACCTTGTGGAATATTTCAGGGAACATTTCTGGGACACATGCACCAACCAAATCCACCGCCCTGTGGCTGACCACATCAGCTACCCACCCCCGCCACCACGCTGTCAAGGACATGCAAGTCTCAGATGTCCTCCATCCCCAAATTTGAGCCACCCGAGGCCTGGAGGAACAACACCTCATCTTCCACCTTGGGACCTTTCAACCACACGGCATCAATGTTTCCTCGTCTCCCCTCACCCACCTTATCCCAGATTCAACCCTCCAACTCTGCACTGGCCTCTTGAATTTCCCACCTGTCCATCTTCCTTTCCAATTATCCACTATATCCCCTCACCACTACCCCTCCATCTACATCTACCTGTTGCCTTCCTAACTCCCTTCCCCCAACCGCGCACACCCCTCCCTATTTATCTCTCAGCCCTCTCTTCCCCCACCACCCATATTTCTGATGAAGTGCTTATATGCCCACTACGTCGATTCTACTGTTCTTTGGATGCTGCCTGACCTGCTGTGCTTTTCCAGCACCACAATTTAAAGCAAGCTAGAAAAACAACACCTCATCTCCCACTCGGGGACCCTGCAATCCTCTGGCTTCAACATCGAATTCAATAATTTTATGTCCTGAACGCTCCCACGTCCTAGTTTCTTTGCCCCCTACCCCACATACCAGGCCTTGTTATTATGTAGGAGAAAGTGAGGACTGCAGATGCTGGAGATCAGAGCTGATAATGTGTTGCTGGAAAAGCGCAGCAGGTCAGGCAGCATCCAAGGAGCAGGAGAATTGACGTTTCGGGCATGAGCCCTTCCTCAGGAATGAGGAAGGTTTGCCAAGCAGGCTAAGATAAAAGGTAGGGAGGAAGGACGTGGGGGAGGAGCGTTGGAAATGCGATAGGTGGAATGAGGTCAAGGTGAGGGTGATAGACTGGAGTGGAGGTGGGGGCAGAGAGGTCAGGAAGAAGATTGCAGGTTAGGAAGGTGGTGCTGAGTTCGAGGGTTGGGACTGAGACAAGGTAGGGGGAGGGGAAATGAGGAAACTGGAGAAATATGAGTTCAGCCCTTGAGGTTGGAGGGTTCCTAGGCGGAAGATGAGGCGCTCTTCCTCCAACCGTCGTGTTGCTATGGTCTGGCGATGAAGGAGTCCAAGCACCTGCACGTCCCTGGTGGATTGGGAGGGGGAGTTGAAGTGTTGAGCCACGGGGTGGTTGGGTTGGTTGGTCCGGGTGTCCCAGAGGTATTATTACATAGCCTGCCATTACACAGTACCTATGGTTAGCCACTAACAGTCGCCATAAACAGCTATTCACCCTCCCCCAGCCAGATTGTTAACCACTCCTTTGTCCAACTGCTCCTATCTCTCTCTTTGGAATTTATCCCCACCTATCATTTACTCTCTAACCCCTACCTTCTACATATAAACCGACATTTTTTTCTCATTAACATCAGGTAGGGTCACCGGATCCAAAATGTGAACTGATTTCTCCTCACAGATGCTGTCAGATTTGCTGAGTTTTTCCAGTACCTTCTGGTTGTTGGGTGTGATTTACAGCATCCGCAGTTCTTTTGGTTTTAATTTACCCGGAGTACCTATTCCCGGTCTAGCAGACTGAAACAGTGTTTATCAACCCTTCCAATCCACACTAACTCCACCTCTCTCCCAGTCTCTGCTGTCTCTCCCTGTCCCTTCACACTCACTGAGTCCCCTCCCACCCCCCCCACCCCCCCTTTCACAGTGCCAGTGATCCGGGTTCAATTCCTGCCTCAGGCAATTGTCTGTGTGGAGTTTGCACATTCTCCCTCTGTCTGCGTGGGTTTCCTCCGGGTGCTCCAGTTTCCTCCCACAGTTCAAAAATATGCAGGTTAGGTGAATTGGCCATGTTAAATTGCCCACAGTGTTAGGTGAAGGGGTAAATGTAGGGGGGTGGGTTGTTCTTCAAAGGGTCGGTGTGGACTTGTTGGGCTGAATGGCCTGTTTCCACACTGTAAGTAATCTAACCTAATCTTTTCTCTCGGGTGGGGAAATTCCAGAACTAGATGGCACAGGCTTAGGGTGAGAGGGGAAAGATATGAAAGAGACCTGAGGGGCAACATTTTCATGCAGAGGGTGCAGCATGTATGGAATGAGCTATCAGAAGATGTGGTGGAGACTGGTACACTTGCAACATTGAAAATCCATCTGGATGGGTATGTCAATAGGGAGGTTTGGAAGGATATGGGCTGGGTGCTGGCAGGTTGAACTAGATTGGGCTGGGGTAGGTGGTTGGCATGGACGGAATGGACTGAAGGGTCTGTTTCCATATTATGCATCTCTATGACTCTATGACCTTCTAAACAATTCTGTATCCTAATAGCTAGTTCTCCCTGTATTCTACAGTGTCGAACTTGCTAACCAGTCTGTTATGTAGAAGTTTGTCTTACTGAAGTTCAAGTTCATGACTTCCATGCACAAAGCCATGCTACCTCTCCCTAATCAGTGGGAAGTGGCCTTTCCTTCCCACCTTTCTCAAATAATGGAGCTCATCTTCCAGCACCTCACCTGTGACTATCAATATCACAAATATCTCAGCGAAGGGTCCATCAAACACTTCCCTAGATTCCCACAAAGTTCTGGGTTACACCTGAGCACGTCCCAGTGATATATCCACCTTTATGCATTTTAAGACATCCAGTACTCCATCCGCTCTAATATGGACACTTGTCAAGTTATGTGTTGCTGGTTAAAGCACAGCAGGTTAGGCAGCATCCAAGGAACAGGAAATTCGACGTGATGAAGGGCTCTGGCCGGAAAGGTCGAATTTCCTGTTCCTTGGATGCTGCCTAACCTGCTGTGCTTTAACCAGCAACACATTTTCAGCTCTGATCTCCAGCATCTGCAGACCTCACTTTTTACTTGTCAAGTTATCACTACTTATTTCTCCAAACATAAAAGCTGCCACATCCTCTTTCAGTGAAAGAATCTCATGTAGAATCTCTCCCACCTCCTGAGGTTCCACAGACAGCACTGATGATTTTTGCAGGTACCTATTCTCTGCCTGGTTACTCGTTTGTCCTAAGTGTATTTGTAGAATTGCTTTGGATTCTCCTCAAACCTATTTCCTAAACCTATCTCATGCCCCCTTTTTGCCCTCCGGGTTTACCTCCAGTCTACTCCTACTGCCCTTATACCCCTCTAGGGAGTCACACAAACCCAGCTGTCTGTACCTGCCATATGCCTCCTTCATTTTCTTGACCAGGCCCTCAATTCCTCTCGACAGGCAGCATTCTCTACACCGACCAGCCTTGGCGTTAACAGGAACATACTGTCTATGTACTCTCATTGTCGCAGACCTATGGAGGCAATGGCAGATGAGGACAGAGAAGCAATCATTCTCAGTACAGACCTAATATTGTGAAAGGTAACAGCCTAAAGGTAGATGGGTCTCCTGGCCCTGATGGAATGCATCCCAGGGATTAAAAGAGATGGCGGGGTTCGGGGGGGGGGGGAACACAAAAAGCGCACTGAACAAGGGGGAACAAGTGGATGTGGTGCATCTGGATTTCCAGAAGGTATTCAACAAGTTGCCAAACAAAAGGCTGCTGTATAAGGTAAAGGCTGCACAGCATTATGGGTATTGCATTAGCATGGATAGAGGATTGGTTAATGAACAAAAATAAAGAATGGGGATAAATGTGTGTTTGCGTTAGTGTTGGCACTACAACTGTTTACCATTTACACAAATGTTTTGGAGTTGAGGACCAAGTGTACGATGACAGAGTTCACATTTGACATTAATATGAGGTAGAGCAATGTGTGTGGAGACCACTGTCAGTCTGCACAGGGATACAGAAAGGTTAAGTGAGTGGGTAAGGGTCTGGCAGATGGGGTATAATGTTGAGGAACGTGAGGCCATTCATTTTGGTCAGACTAACAGCAAACTGGATGATTAAAATATTGAAAACTTGCAGCATGCTGCTGTGCAGAGGGAGCTGGGTGTCCTTGTGCATTGATCACAGGAAGTTGGTTTGCAGGGGCAGCAGGTAATTAAGGCAATGAAGGGAATATTGTCCTTCATTGCTAGAGGGATGGTTATGCTGCAGCTGGACAGGGTGCTGGGGAGGCCACATCGGGAGTACTGTGTACAGGTTTGGTCTCCATACTTCAGGAAGGATGTACTGACACTGGAGGGGGTGCAGAGGAGGGTCAATAGTTTGAGTCAGGAGTTGAGAGGGTTGGTGTATGTGGAGAGATTGAGTTGACTGGGACTATACTCTTTGGAATTTAGAAGAATGGGAGGTTGGAACGGAAAAATAAAATTATGAGAAGAATAGATAAGATAGAAGCAGGGAGGTTATTTCCACTGGGGATGGGTGAAACTAGAGGGCATAGCATCAAAATAAGGGGGAGCAGATTTAGGACTGAATTCAGGAGGAACTTCTTCAGCTAAAGGGTTGTGATTCTGTGGAATTCCCTGCTGAGTGAAGCAGTTGGGCTTTCAGCTTGAATGTCTTTAAGGCAAAAGGTAGATTTGTGAACAAGAAAGGAATTAAGGGTGATGGTGAGACAGCAGGAAGGTGGAGCTGAGGCCATGAAAAGATCAGCCCTGACCTTTTTGAATGGCAGAGCAGGCTTGAGGGGCCAGATGGCCTACTCCTGCTCCTCTTCCTTATGTTCTTATGTTCCCATTTTCCAGCCGTCCCTTTACCTGGGAATAGCCTCCCGCAAACAAATTTTGAAAATTCTTGCCTCATGCCATTACAATTGGCCTTTGTCCAAATTAGAACATTAACTTTTACATTTGGTCTATTCTTTTCTAAAGCCAGTTTAAAACGAGTAGAATTATCAGATAATCCAATCGGCCCATCACATCCACACTGACCCTCAGAGCCTCCTACCCTACCCCTGTAACATTGCATATCCCATGGCCAATCCACCCAACCTGTACATCCCTGAACACTATGGGCAATTCAGCCTGGATAATCCACCCAACCAGCACATCCCTGAACACAATGGATAATTCAACCTGGATAACCCACCCAACCTGTACATCCCTGAACACTATGGGCAATTCAGCCTGGATAATCCACCCAACCTGCACATCCCTGAACACAATGGACAATTCAGCCTGGATAACCCACCCAACCTGCACATCCCTGAACACTACGGACAATTCAACCTGAATAATCCACCCAACCTGCACATCCTGAACACTATGGGCAATTCAGCCTGGATAATCCACCCAACCTGCACATCCCTGAACACTATGAGCAATTCAGCCTGGATAATCCACCCAACCTGCACATCCCTGAACACTATGGGCAATTCAGCCTGGATAATCCACCCAACCTACACATCCCTGAACACTATGGACAATTCAGCCTGGATAATCCACCCAACCTGCACATCTTTGGAAACCAGAGCACCTGGACGAAACCCACACAGACAACCCCAATAAGGTGATCATCCCTCTCTTATCTCCGTTCCATCCAAATAACTTCACTGGGCGTACTCCCAGGAATATCCTTCTGGAAGCACAACCATAATGCTATCCCTAATCAAAAACTCCACTCCTCCTTCTCCTCTCTTGTCCCCCGTTCTATCCTTCATATACCATCTATACCATAGAACACTAAGCTGCCAGTTCCTATCCATCCCTGAGCCACATTTCTGTAATACCCATGATATCCCAGTCCCATGTTCAAAACCATACCCTGAGCTCATCTGCCTTCCCTGTCAGGCCTCTTCCATTGACGTCAATGCAATGTCACTGCTCAGTCCCACCTCGTTCTGTGCCTTGTACCTGACTGCTTGACTTCTGAACTGTACCAGCCTCAGATTTACCTCTTTTCTCACTATCTATTTGGGTTTACCCCTGACTCCCTCACTGGTTTAATGCTTCCCAAGTATCACTAGCAAGTCTCCCTGCCTAGATATTAGACACCTTCCAATTCAGGGACAATCCATCCTTATGCAGTTCAACTCTACCCCAGAGGAGATTACAATGATCCAAAAATGTGAATCCTTCTCCCCTGCACCGGCTTGTTAGCCACTCATCCAGCACCACCTCCTCTGTAATATGGACATTTTTCAAGATGTCACCATCTATTTCCCCACAATCCCTATCACCCATGTCCTTCTCCACAGTAAACACGATTGCAAAATACTCGTTTAGTATCTCCCCCGTCGTCTGCAGCTCCACAGATAGGCTGCCTTGCTGATCTTTGATTGACTGTATTCTCTCTCTGGATGGTCTTTTGTTCTGAACATAATTATAAAAGCCCTTTGGCTTATCCTTAACCCTACTTGACAAAGCTATCTCCTGCCCCTTTTTTGCCCTCCTGATTTCCCTCTTAAGTATACTCCTACTGCCTTTATACTCAAAGACTTTATTGGATTTTTGGATTGGAATAAATGCAAAATATTACATCTTGATAAAACAAACGAGGGCAGGACTTACACTAATTAAAAGTAGGGCCTAGTGTAGTGATATGGAACAAAGAGACCGAGGGGTTCAGTCTTTTGAAGCCTGTGTCACGTGTAGACAGGATGATTCAGAAGGTGGTTAGCACACTGACCTTCATTGTTCAGACCTTTGAGTAGAGGGAGTTGCTTTGTTGAGGTTGTACAGGATGTTAGTGAGGCCTCTTCTGGAATACTGTGCCCAGTTCTGGTTGTGCTGTTATAGGAAGGCTATTATTAAATTGGAGTAGATTCGGAAGAGATTTACCAGGATGGTGATGGGAATGGAAGGATTGTGTAATAAGGAGAGGCTGAGACATTTTGCACTGCAGCCTAGGAAGTTCAGGGGTGACCTTATTATAAATTCATCAAGAGTATGGATAAGGTGAATGGCCGGGGGAGAAGGGAATTCAAGACTCGGGTGCATACATTTTGAGAAGAGATGAGAAAGGTTTGAAAAAGAGACATTAGGGATGTTTTAATTTTTATCCATATGGAATAAACTTCCAGAAGAAGTGGTAGCTGTGAATACAATTATAGTATTTAAAAGACATTTGGATAAGTACATTAATAGGAAATACTTGGATGAATGTGGACCAAGCAGAGGCAGGTGCGATTAGTTCAGTTTGGAATTATGGCCGACATGGATTGGTTAGACCACAGGGTCTGTTTCCTCGCTATCTCTGTGAATGCCTCCATCCTCACAACTCTCCCAATCACTGTCACCTCATCCATCCTCACAACTCTTCCTTCTCTCTATAATTCCTCTGCAGCGTCAGAACACTCCCTATCTCTAATCTCCTCCAGTTTCTCAAACCTCTGCTATATGTGCCTTTCCTTAATTCTAGTGTTGAGGATACCCTCATTCACTCTGATTGGTTGGAGGACAAACTGGCATTGCCTGGTCCTCCAGTCTCACCCTCTGCCCCCTGTTGGCCTGCACTGACATCAATCACTGCACAGACCATTCTCTGCTTTTGCTGCTGTTCATCAGGTACGAGAGAGAGGGTTCATTCCTGTTTCTCCCAATGTCAGACATTAACAACAACTACCTGCATTGTATGGAGCTGTTCACATTGACAAATCTCCCTAAAGTGCTTCACGAATGATGGAAACATTGATTAAACAGAACTATTTTCAGATACAAATTAAAGGAGGACAGAGGGTTAGGGAGGATATTCCAGAGGAATGTGTCCTCGGCAGCTCCAATCGTGGACTGATGTAGGTGGGGAACAGCTTACAATGGAGACAGTTAGTGGCTAAACATAGGTTAACAATCCCATGCCCTAAGGCCCTATCCACACACCAGGCCTTGTTTGCACAGCCTGTCATTACAAATTACCTATGGTTAGCCCTAACAGTCCCAATTAACAGCTATTCACCCTCCCAGCCTGACAGTTATCATTTCCCTGGGGCAGGCTACTTCGATGTCACCTTCAGGAGCTCCTGAAGGTCTTCAAGGAAAAGGAGGGGGAGCCGTTGTTCTCCATCTTGTCGGCGGTCTTGCTGTGTGTGCTTCCTGCACAGAGGAGTTGGGTTGTTACGATCCACATGTACAACCCCCATGTTCCAGCAACTGATGTCCTGATGTTCCTGAGGAGATATGTGCAGGTTGAGGGAGAAAGCACTGACGTGGTTGATCCTTTCGGGATCTGGACCAACAAACAACAGGTCAAGGTAACCCTGAGGGTTGATGCCAGTGGGAACATCCCCCACCCACCGTCCAGCTTTGCTATCAGAGGGAGCAGAGAGTACCTGACTTATGAAGGGCAGCCGAAAGTGTGCCGAACCTGCGGAAGGTCAGGCCACATGGCGGCGGACTGCAGGGTCACGATCTGTCGGAACCGCAAGAAGGAGGGCCACCCGACCAAAGAATGCAAGGAGGCAAAAAAGCTGCAATCTGTGCGGGGAGGCGGGCCACGTGTACAAGTCCTGCCCAAGACGTGGGGCCGCCACCTCCGCGCAGATGGCCGGGGGGTGGGCCACAAACCAGCAAGGGAACAGTGTCTGGGGGCACGCAAAAAGAAGGACAGGCCGGAGCAGAGCAGACGCCAGCTACTGGAGAGGGACAGCTGCTGAGCAAAGCTCCGACAGGACGGGCGGAGGAGGAGGAGAAGGGAAAGAAGGAGGCAGAGGAATGGATCCTGGTGCAAAACAAGAGGAGGGAAACCCACCCAGCTGCCAAAACCTCCCAGAAAAAGGGGAAAAGGCAGCTGCATGGGGAAGACACGGACAGCTCTTCGGAGGACAGATGTAAGGAGGGTCGTCACCAAAAGAAGAGGCAGAGTGCTGCGGGGAGAAAGGACAGCAGCAACTGCCAACCAAGGGACGTACCTCCTGAGGCAACGGGAAGCTACCACCCACCACCAGGTAAAAGCCAGGAGGGCCCCACTGCCACACAGCTCCAGGTCACTGGGAGCAGCGACCCTCTGATAGCCCTGCTGTCAGATATAAGGGCAGACAGCTTGGACCCTGGTCACAGCCCGATGACACCGGAGTGGAAAAATGGACCGATTGAGGAGCTGGACAGCTACCTCAGCCCTGCGAGGGTCCAGCAGTTCGTGTTCTGCATGGGGATGCAGACAGCTACCCCAGAGGGGCAGGACCGGTGGCAATTGGACACGGGTAACCTCACAACTTGTTAAAAGAAATGGGGATTTAAATTGCCAGTATTAATGTGCACAGCATAAAATCTGCTGCGCGATGTGTTTCAATGCTGGCTTCCTGGCCAACGTCAAAGCTGACGTCCTGTTTCTGCAGGAGTGTGGGATACCGCACCTCAGCAGCTACAGGAGATGGTCGAGCTTGTGGGCCCATGGGCCGTCAGTTTGGTTGGGAGGCAACGATAACCACTCCTCAGGCCTGGGTATCCTGTCGTAGGGAAGCAACTTCACCATCTCCGAGGTTAAGGAGGTGGTGGGCGGGCGCCTCCTCGTTGCGGATGTTAAATACAGAAATGCTCCCGTGAGACTAATCAACGTGTACTCCCCAGCGGATAAGAGTGAACGGTTGGCCGTCCTGCAATAGCTTCCACTGTTGCTAGCTTCGTCCAGGCCGGTCATTCTGGCCGGAGACTTCAACTGGATCATTGATGCAGATGGACGATCCGGCGGGGACAGTAAACTGGACGCCACGTTCAGAGCCCTGATGGACACGGTAAACGATGCCAAGCTGCACGACATCTTCAGCGCCCCTGCAGACGGAGCGCAGCGTAGATACACCTGGTCACGGGCAGACGGGTCTATTCGCTCAAGGATAGATGATCTGTTTGTGTCCCGAACGCTCTCGGTCAGATCCACCGACGTCAAGCCGGTGTTCTTCTCTGACCACTGCCTCCTGCTGGCCGACTGTCACCTACAGGACGAGCAGCGGGCGGGTAAGGGAACGTGGAAACTGAGCACTAAGCTGTTGACCCCGGGAAACATCGAGGAGCTCAAGAGGGATTACGCAGGTTGGAGAACCGCGAAGCCCCTCTTTGAGTCTCCAGCGGACTGGTGGGAAACGGTAAAAGGGAACATCAAGAGGTTCTTCATCCTCAAAGGTGTTCAGGAGGTGAGGGAGATGTGGGGAAAACTGTCCCAGCTCCAGGAAAGTATGCAGAACCTGCTCCTGCTGCAGACGTTGGGGGTTGATGTCACGGAGGACCTCCAAGAGGTACGGTGGCGCAGTGGTTAGCACTGCTGCCTCACAGCGCCTGAGACCTGGGTTCAATTCCCGACTCAGGCGACTGTGTGGAGTTTGCACGTTCTCCCCGTGTCTGCGTGGGTTTCCTCCGGGTGCTCCGGTTTCCTCCCACAGTCCAAAGATGTGCGGGTCAGGTGAATTGGCCATGCTAAATTGCCCGTAGTGTTAGGTAAGGGGTAAATGTAGGGGTATGGGTGGGTTACGCTTCGGCGGGTTGGTGTGGACTTGTTGGGCCGAAGGGCCTGTTTCCACACTGTAAGTAATCTAATCTAATCTAATCAAACCTCGCTCTTTGCCTTGGAGGCCTCCAAGATAATCTTCTGGTCCAGAGTCCGCTCCGTGGAGCAGGATGAGATGTGCTCATGTTTCTTCTTCCAGAAGGTGCACAAAGGGAGCTCCGTGCTCAGCAGCCTGAAGGAAGAAGATGGCGCGGTAACGTCATCTCAGGCCGACATCATGAAGATCAGCAAATCCTTCTATGCCAGTCTGTATGACTCGAAGCCAACCGACAGCGCGGCCTCCCAGTTGTTCCTGTCCTCTATCACAGAGGTCCTAGATGACGGAACATGAGAGAGGCTGGACCAGTCGCTATCTCTGGATGAGCAGATCAAGGCCCTCGAGTCCTTCGAAAAGAATGAAACTCCCAGAAGCGACAGCTTACTGGTCGAGATCTATTCTGCTCTTTGGGACTTGATTGGCCGGGACCTGCTGGAGGTGTATGTCAGTATGCTTCAAGCAGGTACCATGAGTGAATCCATGAGGAAAGGCATCATCACCCTCATCTACAAGCAGAAGGGGGAGGGGGAAGAAACTAGAAACTGGAGACCGATCTCACTGTTAAACACAGACTACAAAATCTTGTCAAAGGTCATCGCCAATTGGGTCAGGTCTGCTCTGGGATTGGTGATCCACCCTGACCAAACATGTGCTGTACCGGGCAGGAAGATCTCTGAGAGTCTTGCACTCCTCAGGGATACGATCGCCTACGTGCAGGACAGGGGGATCGACACCTGCCTGATCAGCCTGGACCAGGAGAAAGCCTTTGACAGGATATCGTATACATATATGAGGGATGTCCTCTCCAAAATGGGCTTTGGGGAGGGAATTGGATCAGACTGCTCCACACCAACATTGTCAGTTCAGTCTCGATCAATGGGTGGGAATCAGATAGCTTCCCTGTAAAATCTGGAGTCAGGCAGGGTTGCCCCCTCTCACCTGCTTTGTTTGTGTGTTGCATAGAGCCATTTGCCGAATCCATCAGGAAGGATGCGAGCCTGAGAGGGGTGACTATTCCTGGCAGCGGAGGCCTACAGGTTAAGGCCTCCCTGTACATGGATGACGTCGCCGTTTTCTGCTCGGATCCGCTGTTCGTGCACAGACTCATGTGCATCTGTGTCCAGTTCGAACGGGCCTCGGGAGCCAAGGTAAACCGAGGCAAGATCGAGGCCATGCTCTTCAGGAACTGAGCCGACCAATCCTCAATCCCCTTCACCGTCAGGACTGACCATCTGAAGGTGCTGGGTATTTGGTTCGGGGGGGCTGGGGCGTGCGTCAAGACTTGGGAGGAGCGAATCAGGAAGATGAGACAGAAACTAAGCAGATGGGAGCAACGGTCGCTCTCCATCGTGGGAAAAAAACCTGGTCATCAGGTGTGAGGTACTCTCAGTATTGTTATATGTGGCACAGGTCTGGCCTATCCCCAGAACCTGTGCTGCTGCAGTCACCCGGGCCATCTTCCAGTTTATATGGCGTTCAAAGATGGACTGGGTCCGAAGGGACTCGCTGTACAAAGATCTGGGCAACGGGGGAAAAAATACACCCAATGCCACCCTCATCCCGATGGCCACCTTTGTGTGTGGCTGCATCAAGCTGTGCGTGGATCCCCGGTACACAAACACCAAGTGTCACTAAGTACTGAGGTTCTACCTGTCCCCGGTGTTGCGAAGGATGGGCCTGGCCTCGCTGCCGTGGAACGCTCCAAGTAGTTGGACCGTTCCGTGCCACCTGTACTTCGTGGAGAAGTTTATGAAGAAAAACACCTTTGACCACAAGTCCACCAGGAAGTGGTCAGCACGTAGTGTCCTTGAGACTCTTCGAGAAAAGGAGAGGGCGGATCCTATCGAGCAGTTCCCTGAGCAGACTGTCAAAGCTATTTGGCAGATTGCCTCATCGCCAGAACTTTCCAACAAGCACCAAGACATGGCTTGGCTGGTGGTGAGAAGGGCTCTGCCTGTGAGATCCTTTATGCACCCCCGGACTCTCTGCCGCACCGCACGCTGCCCTCGAAGCGGCTGCGGGGTGGACGAGACTGTCACACACCTCCTTCTAGAATGTGCCTATGCAGAGGAAGTCTGGAGAGGAATGCAGTAGTGTTTGTCGAGGTTTGTCCCGAGCAGTGCCGTGACGCAGGACTCCGTGCTCTACGGCCTGTTCCCCGGGACGCACACCGAGACGAACATCAACTCTGCCTGGAGGATCATCAACTCGGTGAAGGGCGCTCTCTGGGCGGTCCGAAACCTGTTGATCTTCCAGCTGAAGGAGTTGACCCCGACTGAGTTTTGCAGACTGGCACATTCTAAGGTCCAGGACTACGTGTTGAGGGATGCGCTGAAGCTTGGGGCAGCTGCCGCCAAGGCGCGGTGGGGAAAGACCACCGTGTCACATCTGCCTGCCTAAGAAGAACAGGGGGCCCACATAGTCATTTGGGCTCTGCTGGCACCTCAGCTCAAAATATAATCATACCGACCTGTAAATAGGAATGATTACTCTGTTTCGGTATGAAAAGAAATGGAATGTTTACCTATGTACGGTATGTCCAGTTGTATAGATCAAAGTATTTATGAGTAAAATATATTTTTGAAATAAAAAAAATCCTTTATCCAACTGTTCTTCTCGCTCTATCCCCACCTACCCTTTACTCCTTACATCCCCCCTCCCCACCCTACCTTCTGCATATAAACTGACTTTTTTCCCTCGGTAACGTCAGTTCTGAGGAAGGGTCACCGGATCTGAAACTTTAACTCTGGTTTCTCTTCTCAGATGCTGTTAGGCCCGCTGACATTTTCACGAGCCTCCTGGTTGTTGTTTCTGATTTACAGCATCCACAGTTCTTTTGGGTTTAATTGACCAGGAGTTTGTAATTCAGGTCTAGCAGCCTCTCTGCTGTCTCTCCCACTCACAGTGACATTGCCCCTGCACAGCTCATGGTCATGTGTCATCATGCTGGCCACGCCTCTTATTCATTCCCATTGGCTGGAGGACCACATCAACTCACCTCCTATTGGTCAGTGAGCTGCCATCAATCAACCAGGCCCCATTGTAATGAGAGTGGGGGCTCCTACCTCTCTCTGCCTTGGGATGAGCTTCATCATTCACAGTGAATGGGGCAGTATCACAGAGCACAGAGGCTGGGGGCTATTCAGCCCATTGGGGCTGTACTCTCTCCCTCTGGAGATGCTGCCAATCTGTCCCAATTCCCCTCACATTTGGCCACAATCTCCCAAGACTTTCCTTAAAAAGTAAAATTGCAAATCTGTTTGAGAATACCTGCTGAATCTGTGTCCACCTGCTGTTCAGACTGTTCCAGATCCTCAGAATGTACTGAGTAAAGTATAGGTCACATATTTACCTTGCGTTATTTGCCAATTAACTTAAAGTAGTTGCTAAAATTGTGACGTTATTAAAAATTCCCCTCCCTCTTCAAATTAAATATCTTGGAAACAAATCTACACGTGGTCATAATCACTGCTGAACCTTCTCAGATCCAAGGAGAATTATCTGTGCTGAGATGTACAGCACAGAAACAATGGTCCAATTCACCCACGCCAACTAGGAATCCGAAACTAACAGAGTCCCACTTGCCAGCTATTGGTCTGAATTCCTCAAATCCCTCCCTATTCATGTACCCAATTGATGCCTTTTAAATGTTGTAAATGTATCAGCCTCCATTACTTCTCTTGCAGCTCATTCCATCCATACACCACACTCAGCTTGAAAACGTTGCGCCTTAGATCTCTTTTAAATCTTTGCCCTCTCAACTTAAACCCAAGTGGTCTTGTTTTGGACTCACTTAACCTGGGGAAAAAAGACCCCGGCTGTTCACTGTATCCATGCTCCTCACGATTTTATAAATTGCCCAAAAGTCACCTCTCAGTCTTTGACTCTCCAGTGAAAATAGCCCCAGCCTATTCAGCCTCTCCCTGTAGCCCAAATCCTCCAACCACGGCAAAGTCTTTGTAAATCTTGTCTGAACCATTTCAAGTTTCACAACATCCTTACTAGAACAGGGAAATTCGAAATGAAAACAGAATTCCTGAAATGGCTCAATCAATGTCCTATCCAACCACAATATGACATCCCAGCTTCTGCACTCAATGTATTGACCAATAAATATAAGCGGACCAAACACCACCTTCACTACCCTGCCTACCTGTGACTCTACTTTCAAGGAGCAATGAACCCACACTCCAAGGTCTCTTTGTTCAGCAACACTCTCCAGGACCTTCCCATTAAATGTATTAAGTTCTGCCTTGAATTTCTTTTCCAAAATGCAGCAGCTCACATTTGTCGAAATTGGACTCTGTCTGCCATTCCTTGCTCCAATGGCCCATCTGATCAAGACCCTTTTGTATTCTGAACTAACTTTCTTCACTGTCCATTACACCTCCAATTTTGTTGTTTTATGTAAACCTACCTCATATATTCACATCCAAGTCATTTATTTAAGGATTCAAATATCCATTCCTGCAGCACGCTGCTTCTCACAGGCTTCCAGTCCAGAAATCAACCCTCCATCACCACCGTCTGTCTCCTACCTACAAGCCAGTTTTGTATCCCAATGGCTAGTTCTCCCTGCATTCCATGTTATCTAAGCTTACTAACCAGTCTGCTTTGTGGAACCTTGTTCAATGCCCACATAGACAACGTCCACAGTCTGTCTTCATCAATCTTCCGATCACTTCTTCAAAAAAAATTCAGTCAAGTTAGAGAGAGACAATTTCCCACGCACAAAGCCATGTTGACGATCCCTAATCATTCCTTGCCTTTCCAAATACATGTAAATCCTGTCCCTCAGAATCCCTTCCAACAACTTGCCTGCCACTGACTTCAGGCTGGCTGTTCTCTTGTTCCCTGGCCTTTCCCCACCACGATGATATAAATACCTCAGGAAGGGGCACTACAATCACTTCCCTAGCTTTCCACAAATTGCTGGAATACACCTGATCAGGACCCAGGGATCTATCCACCTTGGTGCGATTTGAGCCATCCAGTACCACCTCCGCTGTAACATGGACACTTTTCAAGTTATCACTGTTTATTTCTCCAAACTCTCTAGTTTCCATATCCTTCTCTAGTAAAAAAACGACATGAAATACTAGAACAGTATAGTATCTCTCCCACCTCCTGTTGTTCCATAGATGGCCTTGTTGATCATTAAGGGGTCCTATTCTCTGTCTGGTTATTCTTTTATCCCTGATGTATTTGTAGAATTTCTTTGGATTCTCCTTAAACCATTTCCTGAAGCTATTTCATGTCTCCTTTTTGCCTTCCTGATTACCCTAGAGTATATTCCTGTAAAAAACGTGATCCTGTACTCCCAATTCCTCTGCCTCTGACCTATCTACTCCCAGGCAAAGCAATTGCACTCCAGGACATTCCAGAAAGTTTTCCTATTTCAAGGACTGCAATTTCCCTCACACTTGATCAGCAATGCCCTCCAACACATATCCTCTACTTCCCGCACCTCTGCCTTTATACCACCCCTCCCAACTACAGTAAGAATATAATCCCCTGGTCCTCACCTGCCACGCAATCCAGAAACAGCATATTAATCTCTGCCATTTCCGCTACTGAGTCAGACCCCACCACTAGGGACATATTTCCCTCCCAGCCCTATCTGTGTTCCGCAGAGACCATTCCCTGCTGTGATGCCCTTGTTAGGTTTACGCCTCCCCACCAACCAACCCTTCACCTTCCCTTACTGCCAGGGGAGCAGTAAAATATGCACCCACACCTCCCCACCTCACCTCTGTCCAATGCCCCAAAGGATCTTTTCACACCAGACAGCGATTTTCCTGCACACCCAATCATCTCATCTACTGCATCTGGATACCATGGGCAAATTAACATGGCTGAAAATTGTTTCTGGAAAAGCACAGCAGGTCAGGCAGCATCCAAGGAGCAGGAGAATCGACGTTTCGAGCATGAGCCCTTCTTCAGGAATGAGGAAAGTGTGCCAAGCGGGCTAAGATAAAAGGTAGGGAGGAGGGACTTGGGGGAGGGGCGTTGGGAATGCGATAGGTGGAAAGAGGTTAAGGTGAGGGTGATAAGCCAGAGTGGGAGTGGGGATGGGGGCGGAGAGGACAGAAAGAAGATTGCAGGTTAGGAAGGTGGTGTTGAGTTTGAAGGTTGGGACTGAGACAAGGTGGGTGGAGGGGAAATTAGGAAACTGGAGAAATCTGAGTTCATCACTTGTGGTTGGAGGGTTCCGAGGCAGACGGTGAAGTGCTCTTCCTTCAGCCATCGTGTTGCTATGATCTGGCGATGGAGGAGTCCAAGGACCTGCATGTCCTTGGTGGAGTGGGAGGGGGAGTTGAAGTAATGAGCCATGGGATGGTTGGGTTGGTTGGTCCGGGTCTCCGAGAGGTGTTCTCTGAAACGTTCTGTAAGTAGGGGGCCCGTCTCCCCAATATAGAGGAGGGCACATCGGGTGCAGCGGATGCAATAGATGATGTGTGTGGAGGTGCAGGTGAATTTATAGTGGATATGGAAGGATCCCTTGGGGCCTTGGAGGGAAGTAAGGGGGGAGGTGTGGGCGCAAGTTTTGCATTTCTTGCGGTTGCAGGGGAAGGTGCCAGGAGTGGAGGTTGGGTTGGTGGGGGGTGTGGACCTGACGAGGGAGTCACAGAGGGAGTGGTCTGTTCGGAACGCTGATAGGGGAGGGGAGGGAAATATATCTCTGGTGGTGGGGTCCGTTTGGAAGTGGCAGAAATGACGACGGATGATACAATGTGGTTGGTGGGGTGGTAGGTGAGGACCAGTGGGGTTCTATCCTGGTGGCGAGTGGAGGGACGGGACTCAAGGGCGGAGGAGTGAGAAGTGGAGGCGATGCGGTGGAGAGCATCATCGATCACGTCTGGGGGGAAATTGCGGTCTTTGAAGAAGGAGGCCATCTGGGTTGTTCGGTATTGAAACTGGTCCTCCTGGGAGCAGATGCGGTGGAGACGAAGGAATTGGGAATATGGGATGGCATTTTTACAGGGGGCAGGGTGGGAGGAGGTGTGTCTAGGTAGCTGTGGGAGTCGGTCGGTTTATAGTAAATGGCCGTGTTGATTCGGTCATCCGAGATAGAAATGGAGAGGTCTAGGAAGGGGAGGAAGGAGTCTGAGATGGTCCAGGGAAATTTGATGTCGGGGTGGAAGGTGTTGGTAAAGTGGATGAACTGTTCAAACTGCCTCCACGAGGCAGCACCGATACAGTCATCGATGTAGCGGAGGAAAAGGTGGGGAGTGGTGCCAGTGCAGCTGCAGAAGATATATCCTACGAAGAGGCAGGCATACCTGGGGCCCATGTGGGAGCCCATGGCTATTCGTTTGGTTTGGAGGAAGTGGGAGGATTGGAAGGAGAAGTTGTTCAGAGTGAGGACCAGTTCAGTCAGTCGAAGGAGGGTGTCAGTGGAAGGGTACTGGCTGGTACAGTGGGAAAGGAAGAAGCGGAGGGCTTTGAGTCCTTCATGATGGAGGATGGAGGTGTGCAGGGACTGGATGTCCATGGTGAAGATAAGGCGATGGGCACCGGGGAAGCGAAAATCATGGAGGAGGTGGAGGGCGTGGATGGTGTCCCGAACATAGGTGGGGAGTTCTTGGACTAAGGGGGACAGGACGATGTCGAGGTATGCAGAGATGAGTTCAGTGGGGCAGGAGCAGGCTGAGACAATGGGTCGGCCGGGGCAGTCAGGTTTGTTTTGGACAGGAGGTAGAAACGGGCGGTGTGGGGTTGTGGGACTATGAGGTTGGAGGCGGTGGATGGGAGATCCCCTGAGGGGATGAGGTTATGGATGGTCAGGGAGGTGATGGTTTGGTGGTGGGAGGTAGGGTCATGGTCAAGGGGGCAGTAGGAGGAGGTGTCCACAAGCTGGCATTTCGCCTCAGCGGTGGAAAGGTCGGTGCGCCAAACTACTACCGCGCCTCCCTTGACAGCTGATTTGATGGTGAGGTTGGGGTTGGAGTGGAGGGAGTGGAGGGCTGCACCTTCCGAGGGTGAGAGGTTGGAGTGGGTGAGGGGGGTGGAGAGGTTGAGGTGGTTAATGTCGCGGTGGCAGTTGGCTATCGAGGGCGGGTAAGAGGCAAGCACGGGGTGTCCAGGTGGATGGGGGGTGTTGGAGGTGGGAGAAGGTGTCGTCAGAGGGTGGGCTAGAATCTGGTTGAAGATGTAGACGCGGAGGCGAAGGCGGCAGAAGAATTGTTCGATGTCTCCCCACGGATTGAACACGTTAATCCAAGAGCGAAGGGGAATGAAGGTGAGGCCTCTGCCGAGGACTGATCTTTCATCCTCAGAGAGGGGGAGGTCTGGAGGGATGGTGAAAACATGGCAGTGCTGGGAGCTAGGACCTGGTGTGGGGCTGGAGCTTGAAGTGGAGGCGGAGTTAGGCATGGGGGCGGGAATCGGGCGGGGACAGAGATCAGCGTGGGGGTGGGCTTAGGAGTGTGACCGGAGATCGGCGTGAGGGCGAGGTTAGGCATGGTGTTTCCTCATTTCCCCTCCCCCCACCTTGTCTCAGTCCCAACCCTCGAACTCAGCACCACCTTCCGAACCTGCTATCTTCTTCCTGACCTCTCCGCCCCCACCCCCACTCCAGCCTATCACCCTCACCTTAACCTCCTTCCACCTATTGTATTTGCAACACCCCTCCACCAAGTCCCTCCTCCCTACCTTTTATCTTAGCCTGCTGGACACACATTCCTCATTCCTGAAGAAGGGCTCATGCCCGAAACATCGGTTCTCCTTCTCCTTGGATGCTGCCTGACCTTCTGCGCTTTTCCAGCAACACATTTTCAGCTCTGATCTCCAGCATCTGCAGTACTCACTTTCTTTGGATTGTGGGAGGAAACCCATGCAGACACTGGGAGAATGTGCAAATTCCACACAAACAGTCACCTGAGGCTGGAATCAAACCCAGGTACTTGGTGCGGAGGCGGCAGTGATAACCACTGAGCCACAATACTGTGAGATCTTCGGTGCTGATGTGCTGCCCCAGTGATACCTCAGTCACTCACTCTGCCTTAGTTCCCAAGAGAAGAGGCGGTGATGGCCTCGTGATATTATCGCTAGCCAGTTAATCCCGAGACCCAGGGAGATCCAAGATGGCGGCGACTCAGCAAGTCTGAGTTTACAGTGCTCTTCCCAAAACCTGGGTAAAGTGAGTTACTCACCCTCACCACACTTACCAAACCACCCAAAAACATTTTCTAACCTTAATTAGCTGTTTACTATTATATTTAAGCAGTTTAATATTAAGTGGATAATGAGTAAACCAAAGGGATCCCGCAGCTCTCAGAAAACAAAGACCCCTCCCCCACCCTCCTCTCCTCCTCCGGCTGCAGCTGATGTAAAAACAGGCCTTGAAGAGATGATCGCCAGGCTGGAAACGACACTCGTCAATTTCATCGCAGAATCCAGACAGAGATGGAACTCATTCGAAGAAAAGCTACAAAAGTACAGCCAGGCTCTCGAGGAATTACAGGGCCGAGTGGAGGGGGCGGAGCTAAAGGCCACGACCTCCGAGGCTGCAGCACAAACAGCTGCAGAACAGGTGCGAGCTCTGGAGCAGAGAGTCCGGGCCTTTGAAATCTACATGGATGACCTGGATAATAGAAATCGGAGAAAGAATATCCGTCTTCTGGGCCTCCCTGAACAAGAAGAGAAGGGACAGTTAGCAGTATTTCTGGAGCGATGGCTGCCCCAGCTTTTAAACCTGGGGGCTGAAACTGACCGGGTAAGGGTGGAGTGGGCCTACCGGGTCGCAGTACGCGGATCTGGCCCAAACCAGCGCCCACGCCCGGTCCTGTTCCGGCTGCAGAGTTATAGGGAGAGGCAGATACTCCTGGACGCCTCCAGAAAGCTTGGAAAGGATCCTAAAGCTATGATTCATGAAGGATCCAAGATTATGTTATTTCAGGACTTCTCCCCGGCTTTGGCACGAAGGAGGAAGGCGTTTGATGAGGTGAAGAAATGTCTAAGGAACTTAAATATTCAATACACCTTACGCTACCCAGCGATGTTATGCTTTAACCACGAAGGATCCGAGTATAATTTTAGATCACCAGAAGAGGCTAAGGAACTTTTAGACTCGTTTAAATAAATCATAAGAGACAATTAATGTTGGCTTGCCTCTTCCACACTCCGTGGGGAGAAATGGATACTTTACTCTACTTTACTTTTGCTTCTGGGAGCGGGGTTGTCTTCCCTTGCTATTTTATGTTATTATACTTAACTGTAATCTGTTGGAGTTGTAATTTTATAGTTATGTGTGTTTGTACGTGGCATTGATGCTATCAGATATACTCAGGTATGGGTGGAGGGGTGGGGGTGGGGCGCTCACTGTTAACTCTAGCTCGGTATTATATCTAAATCCTATTAAGGAGCGCCCGGGTCAAGGGTGGGACACTGTTTGGGAGAGGATATGGTGGACCTTTAGAAAGGAAGTAAGGCCCCCTGAGAATAAGGGGGAGGATCTCCATTCAAACATGTTTTTTTTTGTTCTTATTGTTTGGAAATAGTTTCCTTTTTATTATACTGTTATGAGTGTATTAGAGAACATTTTTTCTTGTTTGAAGGATGTAAGTGACTCAACTATACACTCTGGATAATTGTGGATTAGATTAGTAGTTAACTGAGTTTCATTGTTTTTCTTTCTTCTTTAGTATCATTCCTTTGAATTTTGATGATTATATATTTAAGATCTATTTTTATATTAATGTTTGTGCTTGAAAGTTCTGTTTATTTTTGTAAATCTGTCAAAATATTAAATTTCTAATAAAAATATCTCTAAAAAAAAAAATCCCGAGACCCAGATAACCTTCGGGGGACCTGGGTTTGAATCCAGACACGGCAGATAGTGGAATGTGAATTCAAGAAAAATCTGCAATTAAGAATCTAATGACGACAATGAATCCACTGTCAATTGTTGGAAAAACCCACCTGGATCACTCATGTCCTTTAGGGGAGGAATTTGCCATCCTTACCTGGTCTAGCCTACAGGTGACTCCAGACCCACAGCAATGTGGTTGCCTGTTGACTGCCCTCTGGGCCCAGCCAGTGACACCCTCATCCTGTGAATGAACAAAGGAAAAAAGGTCAAGTCTTGTATACAACCATCCTATTCTTACAGAGAACAGTGATCTCCTGGGAAATTTGCTTCTTAATTCCCCACTGATTAGTTTTTGGGAGGGGGGTGGTTGGTAGTACAATCCCAATAAGGTGATCACTAATTTCTAACTTCCCAATTCCCTGGATGTACTCCCAGGAATCCCCTCCTGAAGACCAGCCGTAATGTTATCCCTCATCAAAAACACTTCTCCCCTGCTCTGTTGCCCCCTTTCTATCCTTGCTATAGCATCTATACCCTGAACATTAAGCTGCTAGTCTATCCATCCCTGAGTGATGCCTCTGTAATTGCTATAATATCCCAATGCTATTTCAAAACATACCCTGAGCCCAGCTGCCTGACCTGTCGGGCCTCTTGCATTGAAGTAAAGGGAGGTGCTCAGTCCCACCTCATTCTCTGCCTTGCCCTTGACTGTTGACGTATGAACCGTACCAGCCTCAGACTTAGCTCTTTCCTCACATTCACTTTGGGTTTTCTCCCCTTTGAGAATATTCTGCTCCCTCTCTGAGACATCCTTGACCCTGACACCACGGAGGCACCACCCCATTCTGAAGTCTCACTGTCAGCTGCAGAAACAGCAGTCTGTGCCCCTGACTAGAGAGTCCCCTATCACCATCGATCATGTGGAACTGGATATACCTCACGTTACGTTAGAGCCAGTCTCAGCACCAGTAACTTGGCTGCCACTGCTACATTCCCCTGAGTGTCTGTGACCCCTGACATTTTCCAAAGCAGTATACTTGTGTGAGAGTGGGATAGACAGAGGAGACGCCTGCACTACCTGCCTCCCTCTCCTACCTTTCCTGGAGGTAACCCATCTACCTGACTGTATCTGCAGGTTTTCTGCTGAAACTGCCACCGATCACACTTCCTAGCTCCTGTGAATGCCTCACTGCCTTTAACTGTCGCTCCAACAGATCTATGCGATCGATAGGATTTGCAACCACTCTTCATGCAGACATCATCATCAGGATCATTGAAATGTTCCCTAATCTCAGACATCTGACAGGAAGGGCACATCACTCAAAGAATGGCTATCTCTGCAACTTAACATTTTACAGACCCAGAGAAAGACACAGTCTTACTGCTCTACAAAATATTGCCCTGGAATAACTTAATACCTGTGTTTTATATTTTCAAAAATTAATAAAGAGACCATAAGACATATTAAAATAAAGCCCTCACCTTACTCACTATTGTAGACTTATGAAAATAAAACAAAGATTTATGTTTTAAGAGACTGAAACCCACTGAGCTGATCCCCAGCTCTGAGTCATTTGAGAGTGAGGTCGCTCTGAGGGCAGCTGTGAAATGTCACTGTCCGCTCGATTTCCAGGGAGGTTTATAACTTCACAGCCAGTCAGCTGGGAGAGTTCACTGCTTGGTTTTATTTACTGGGATTTGCCCCCAGCCTCACCACCCTCCCTAATGAGCTCTGAGAAGATCAGTAACTGAGGTTGGGGTTCTGGATGTAGGTTTGCTCGCTGAGCTGGAAGGTTCATGATCAGACATGTCGTGACTATACTAGGTAACATCTTCACTGAGCCTCCGGACGAAGCTATCACTGTAACCCTGCCCCGCCTCCCTCCCTCCCCCGCCTCAGAAATTACATGTCAGTGGTATAAGATTTTTTAAAAAAAACTCAAAAAAGCATGATTTGTTTTTTCCAAATAGATTTCTGCTCTCTAGCCTTTTGAAGAAGTCTTTGGAGATGTCTCAGTTCATTTCCTCAAATTATAAACATAGAAGGAGAGCTTTCATTTTTTAACATCACTATAAGGGGAGGTAATCGCTGATGAGGTATTGTCACTGGAGTAGTAATCTGGAGACCCAGGTAATGGTCTAGGGACCTGGATTTAAATCCCACCATGGCAAATGGTGGCAATTGAATTCAATAAAATCTGGAATGAAAACTCTAATGATGGCCATGAAACCATTGTCGATTGTTAGGAAAAACCCATCTGGCTCACTAATGTTCTTTGGGGAAGGAACTTGCCATCCTTACCTGGTCTGGCCTACAGGTGATTCCAAACCCACAGCAATGCGGTTGACTCTCACTGCCCTCTGGGTAATTAGGGATGGGCAATGAATGCTGGCCTGGTCAGTGATACCCACATCCTCTGGATGAATACACAAGGAAAACTTGAAATCATGGAGGACAGCTTTTATTTCTGAAAAGTTGTGCTAACAGAGGTTTTCAAATAAACAAAAAGTCACATTGTTTGATGGCACTATAGACACTGCAATAATCAGAGGGAACTTGAGGAACAGTGTACAGAAAGATCTCAGGTATATGGCAGAATAATAAGGTTGGAATAGTAGGGAATTGAATTTTCCTAACATTGACTGGTACTAAATATAGTGATTTAGTTGGTGAAGAATTTGTTAAATGAGTTCAAGAATATTTTCTTTCTCAATATGTAAATGATTTATCAGAGAAGGAGCAAAACATGACTTTTTCCTAGGGTAATAAGACAGGGCAAGTGACTGAAGTAATAGTAGGGGAACGCTTTGGGTGGGAGGAAATTGTCGGCTCCTTGTGGAAACATTTGTATAATCAATAATGACGGATGAGTTGTCTGATGACTGGAGAGTGGCTAATGTTGCACCTTTGTCTGTGAAGGGGTATAAGGAGAAGCCTGGGATCGACAGGCCTGTGAGTCTGACTTCAGTGATGGGTAAGTTGCTGCAGGTGATTCTGAAGGATAGGATTTACATGTATTTGGAGAGATATGGAATGATTAGTGATAGTCAGCATTGAAACAGTTGGCGAGAGAGTAATAGTGGAGGGGTTTTTTTCAGACTCAAGGCCTGTGACCAGCGGTGTTCCCCAGGGATCAGTGCTGGGTCCACTTTTGTTTGCCATTCATATGAATGATTTCGATGAGAATATAGAAAGTTTGGTTTGTAAGTTTGCGGGTGACACGAAAAATGGTGTTAAAGTGGACACCAACAAAGGTTATCTATGATTCCAAAGGGATCTTGATCAATTGGGTGGATGGCTGAACAGTGGCAGATGGAGTTTAATCTGAATAAATGCAAGATATTACATTTTCATAAAACAAACAAGGGCAGGACTTACACTCATTAAAAGTCGGGCCTTGAGAAGTGATATAGAACAAAGAGACCTAGGGGTTGTGGTCTTTGAAGTTTGTTTCACATGTAGACAGGGTGGTTAGGCAGGTGTTTAGCACATTTGCCCTCATTGCTCAGACTTTGGAGTATAGGAGTTGGGACATTACGTTGAGGCTGTACAGGAAGTGGGGAGGTCTCTTCTGGAATCCTGCACCTAGTTCTGGTTGTGCTGTTATAGGAAGGATATCATTAAATTGGAGCAGGTTCAGAAGAGATTTACCAGGATGGTGATGGGAATGGATGGTTTCAGTTATAAGGAGAGGCTGGATAGGCTGGGTCTTTTTTCACTGGACTGTAGAAGGTTGAGGGGTGACCTTATTAGAGGTTTATAAAATCATGAGGCATCTAGGTAATGTGAACAGCAGGTGCCCGTTCCAGGAGGGGATGAGATTCAAGAGTGGGCTGCATAAGTTTACAGGTGAGGGGAGAAAAGGCTTTCAAAAGATATTAGGGAATTTTTATTATTTTTTTACACCGAGTTGGTTAACATGCTGGATGAACCTCCACAGATGTTGTAGCTGTGAATACAATTACAACTGCTGGGGAGCACGGTGGCTCAGTGATTCACACTGCAGCCTCATAGCGCCAGGGACATGGGTTCAAGTCCAGTCTCCAGCGACTGTCTGTGTGGACTTTGCACATTCTCCCCGTGTCTGTGTGGGTATCCTCCCACAAATAAGGTGGCCATGCTAAATTGCCCATACTGTTCAGGGATGTATGTTGGGTGCATTAGTGTGGAGGAAACATAGGGGAATGGGTCTGGGTGGATTTGTTGGGCAATGACCATTGGAGTGCCACAAGGATCGGTGCTGGGCCCTCTACTTTTTGTCATTTACATAAATGAGGTGCAGTTAGTAAGTTTGCAGATGACACCAACATTGGAGGTGTAGTGGACAGCGAAGAGAGTTACCTCACATTACAATAGGATCTTGACCCGATGGGCCAATGGGCTGAGAAGTGGCAGATGGAGTTTAGTTCAGATAAATGCGAGGTGCTGCATTTTGGGAAAGTAAATCTTAGCAGGGCTTATACACTTAATGGTAAGGTCCTAGGGGGTGTTGCTGAACAAAGATACCTTGGGGAACAGATTCATAGCTCCTTGAAAGTGGAGTCACAGGTAGATAGGATAGTGAAGAAGGCGTTTGGTATGCTTTCCTTTATTGGTCAGAGTATTGAGTACAGGAGTTGGGATATCATGTGTGGCTGTACAGGACATTGGTTAGGCCACTGTTGGAATATTGCATGCAGTTCTGGTCTCCTTCCTATCAGAAATATGTTGTGAAACTTGAAAGGGTTCAGAAAAAATTTACAAGGATATTAACAGGGTTGGAGGATTTGAACTATAGGGAGAGCCTGTTTTCCGTGGAGTGTTGGATGGTGAGGAGTGACCTTATAGAGATTTTCAAAATTATGAGGGACATGAATAGTATAAATAGGCAATTTTTCCCTGGAGTCAGGGAGTCCAGAACTAGAGGGCATAGGTTCAGGGTGAGAGGGGAAAGATATAAAAGAGACCTAAGGGGCAACTTTTTCACGCAGAGGGTGGTACGTGTATGGAATGAGCTGCCAGAGGATGTTGATTAGATTAGACTTACAGTGTGGAGGCCCTTCGGCCCAACAAGTCCACACCGACCCGCTGAAGCGCAACCCACCCATACCCCTACAATTACCCCTTACCTAACACTACGGGCAATTTAGCTTGGCCAATTCACCTAACCTGTGTGACTGTGGGAGGAAACCGGAGCACCCGGAGGAAACCCACGCAGACACGAGGAGAACGTGCAAACTCCACACAGTCAGTCGCCTGAGTCGGGAATTGAACCCAGGTCTACAGGCGCTGTGAGGCAGCAGTGGTAACCACTGTGCCACCGTGCCGCCTTATGTGGTGGAGGCTGGTACAATTGCAACATTTAAGAGGCATTTGGATAGATATATGAAAAGGAAGGGTTTGGAGGGATATGGACTGGGTGCTGGCAGGTGGGACTAGATTGGGTTGGGACATCTGGTCAGCATGGACGGGTTGGACCAAAGGATCTGTTCCCATGTTGTACATCTCTATGACTCTGACTCTAAATGGCCAGTTTCCATGCCATAGGGATTGTACGAGGAAGTCATTTGGACAGGGTACATAATAGGAAATGTTTGGAAGCATATAGACCAAGGGGAGGCAGGTGAGATTAACTTAGTTTGGAATAATGGTTGACATGGATTGATTGGACCACAGGATCTGTTTCTGTGCTATATGACATTCCAACTCTAATTCTTGCTATCTCCACATTCCTCCATCTTCACATCTCTGCCTATCACTGTCACCTCATCCAGTCTCACAACTCTTCCTTATCTCTAATAATTCCTCTCCAGCCTCAGAACCCTCCCTAAGTCTAATCCCCTCCAGTCTCTCAAAGCTCTGCTACATCTGCCTTTCTTTGATTCCAGCCTTGAGGATACCCCATTTTTATTTCTCACTTGATGAATTTCTCACTTCAGTTTCCTGTGCCGAGCTCCAGAATTCCTCCTAAACCTCTCCATCTCACTTTCCTCCCAAACACATTGACCAATCATGTGTCATCTATTCTAATATCACCTTTTCTGACCTGGTTTCAAAGGTGGCCTGTCATATCCCTATATTAAGTGTCTCGAGGTTTACAGCACAGAAAAAGGCTCCGTGGGCCATTGGGTCTGTGACAGTAAAGAAAACTACCACCGAACTATCCTAATCCATTTTCCAATACTTGGTCCATCGCGTTGTCTGTCTTGGCATTGCAAGCGTGCACCGAAATATATCTGAAATGTTGTTGGGATTTCTGTGTCTCCCACCCTTCCAGGCAGTGAGGTTTAGTGCAAGGGTTGCTCGATGATGACATCACCCACAGGAACACAGAGCAGCTGGGTCTGTGCAAACCAGAGATCGCCCACACATTGGGAAGGATGGCAGGGTCCCTGACAGGGGGCACAGGAGATTTACCAGGATGGTTCAAAGAATGGGAGATTTTAGTAGCGTGTTTTGGATTTTTTTTACACGATTCATTTTTATGATATTGGTGTTGCAGATAGATAGAGAATATCGATCTACGATAGATGGACTCTCCTTCTCAACCTCTCCCCTTACCTGGGCTGTGGTAACCTTCAGGTTAAACCAGCAGCAGCCATCTCTCCCTAATGAGAGAGCAGCCTTTTACACAGTGATGTCACTGTGTCTCTGGGGTGGGGAGAGGGAATGCTGAAGGTGGTGGATGGGACACCACTCAGGCACAGTGCTTTGTCCTGGAGGATGTTCACTTTCTTTAATATTGTTGGGAGCTGCACTGATGCAGGCAAGTGGAGAATGTTCCAACACAATCCTGATGTGTGCCTTATAGAGAGCAAGCAGACATTGGGGAATCAGGGGTTTGGGGAAACTGAGATCGTTCTTCTTGGAGCAGAAGAAATTGAGGGGAGCTGTGACAGAGCGGTTTACAAATGTTACACGTTATAATAATAAACCTTACACCCATCAGCTCATTATACGAGGGTTCCAGGACACATTGAAGGTTTGGGGAGATCTATTGAGACAATGGGCTGATTCAAAGGACAACTTTGATGCAACAAATGGGATTGAGCTGGAATACAATACTCACACACAATGTGAATATCCAGGTCCTGATGAATTGAGTAATTCTGTCAGAGTTTGGCATTACAATTACTGACATTACCATCTGAATACCCACCTGTATATCCTGTAATACAAGTTTATAAAATCCGTCACTGTCAGTTCAGGTTAGAAACTCACACCATCCCCTCCTCCTGGCCCAGGATGACTGGACACATTCCCCCTTGTGGAGGGCAGCATCAATTCAGAGGGAAATCTATGTGGGTTTCTATGAGTTTCCACCTTGGGACTTCATGTGACTGAACAGGGCAGATCTTTGACACATGGGACAGAATGTTCCAAGAGTCAGTGAGATATGGAGAGCAGGATTTGCTTTTCTTTCCTTCCGTGCTACCGCTGTGCCTCATCAATAAGACATGGGGTGTGAAAGGCTCACGCAGCTTGATGGGTAAGATGTCTCCACTCTGACCAATGGGCAGCAAGCACCTGGCCCATATCCCTCCAAACCCTTCCTATTCATATACCCATCCAAATGCCTCTTAGATGTTGCAATTGTACCAGCCTCCATGACATCCCCTGGCAGCTCATTCCATACATGTACCACCCACTGCGTGAAAAAGTTGCCCCTTAGGTCCCTTTTATATCTTTCCCCTCTCACCTTATACCTGTGCCCTCTAGTTCTGGACTCCCTGACCCCAGGGGAAAAAAATGCCTATTTATCCTATCCATGCCCCTCATAATTTTGTAAACCTCTGTAAGGTCACCCCTCAGCCTCCAACACTCCAAGGAAAACAGCCCCAGCCTGTTCAGCCTCTCCCTGTAGCTCAGATCCTCCAACCCTGGCAACATCCTTGTAAATCTATTCTGAACCCTTTCAAGTTTCACAACATCTTTCCGATAGGAAGGAGACCAGAATTGCGTGCAATATTCCAAAAGTGGTCTAACCAATGTCCTGTACAGTCGCAACATGACCTCCCAAACCCTGTACTCAATCTCTGACCAATAAAGGAAAGCATACCAAACGCCGTCTTCACTATCCTATCTACCTGCGACTCCACTTTCAAGGAGCTATGAACCTGTACTCCAAGGTCTCTTTGTTCAGCAACACTCCCTAGGACCTTACCATTAAGTGTATAAGCCCTGCTAAGATTTACTTTCCCAAAATGCAGCACCTCGCATTTATCTGAATTAAACTCCATCTGCCACTTCTCAGCCCAGATCCTGTTGTAATCTGAGATAACCCTCTTCGCTGTCCAGTATACCTCCAATGTTGGTGTCATCTGCAAACTTACTATCTGTACCTTTTATGCTCGCATCCAAATCAATTATGTAAATGACAAAAAGTAGAAGGCCCAGCACCGATCCTTGTGACACTCCACTGGTCACAGGCCTGACGACTGAAAAACAACCCTCCACCACCACCCTCTGTCTTCTACCTTTGAGCCAGTTCTGTATCCAAGTGGCTAGTTCTCCCTATATTCCATGAGATCTAACCTTGCTAATCAGTCTCCCATGGGGACCCTTGTCGAATGCCTTACTGAAGTCCATATAGATCTCATCTACTGCTCTGCCCTCATCAATCTTCTTTGTTACTTCATCAAAAAACTCAATCAAGTTTGTGAGACATGATTTCCCACACGCAAAGCCATGTTGACTATCCCGAATCAGTCCTTGCCTTTCCAAATACATGTACATCCTGTCCCTCAGGATTCCCCCCAACAACTTGCCCACCACCAAGGTCAGGCTCACTGGTCTATAGTACCCTGGCTTGTCCTTACCACCCTTCTTAAACAGTGGCACCACGTTTGCTAACCTCCAGTCTTCCGGTACTTCACATGTGACTATTGATGAGAACAATATCTCAGCAAGAGGCCCAGCAATCAGTTCTCTAGCTTCCCACAGAGTTCTCGGGTACACCTGATCAGGTCCTGGGGATTTATTCACCTTGAACCGTTTCCAGACATCCAGTACTTCCTCCTCTGTAATCTGGACATTTTGCAGGATGTCACCATCTATTTCCCTACAGTCTATATCTTCCATATCCTTTTCCACAGTAAATACTGATGCAAAATATTCATTTAGTATCTCCCCCATTTTCTGTGGCTCCACACGAAGGCCGCCTTGCTGATCTTTGAGGGGGCCTATTCTCTCCCTAGTTACCCTTTTGTCCTTAATATATTTGTAAAAATCCTTTGGATTCTCCTTAATTATATTTGCCAAAGCTATCTCATGTCCCCGTTTTTCCCTCCTGATTTCCCTCTTAAGTATACTCCTACTTTCTTTATACTCTAAGGATTCACTCGATCTATCCTGTCTGTACCTGACATATGCTTCCTTCTTTTGCTTCACCAAACCCTCAATTTCTTTAGTCTTCCAGCATTCCCTATCCCTACCAGCCTTCCCTTTCACCATGACAGGAACATACTTTCTCTGGATTCTTGCTATCCCATTTCTGAAGGATGGTCACTAAGACTGTTTCTTTACCTCTGTTGAAATCGGCATAATGAAGAAGCAAAGGGTGGGTTGAAAATGGCAATGAACGGCTTTCGTGGGTTGGTGTTTATTAGAGTTTCTATCGACAGTATAAATGTTTGAGCACTTATTCAAGCTGCTAGAGGAAGTGATGGGGGCTGGTACAATTACGACATTTAAAAGGCATCAGGATGAGTATGTGAGTAGGAAGGGTTTAGAGGGATATCAGTCAAGTGCTACCAATTGGAATGAAATGAGATGAGAATATCTGGACGAGTTGGACAGGAGGGTCTGTTTCCAAGCTGTGCATCTCTGTGACTCTGTGCCTCTGAATAGTCGATTGCAGAGAGTTTCAGACAGGACTTGGTTTGTGTGTCTCTCTCATGCTTCCTCAGAATCTGCAAACACTCTGTCTCCAAATTTCCACAAGACTCTAAGAAATAGAAAAAAGAGGGTCAGTACTGAGGGAGTGCTGTACTGTCGGAGGGTCAGCACTGAGGGAGTGCTGCACTGTCAGAGGGTCAGTACTGAGGGAGTGCTGCACTGTCAGAGGGTCAGTACTGAGGGAGTGCTGCACTGTCAGAGGGTCAGTACTGAGGGTGAACCGCACTGTCAGAAGGTCAGTACTGAGGGTGCACCACACTGTCACATGGTCGGTATGGGGGCAGTGCCACACCGTCAGAGGGTCAGTATTGAGGGAGTACTGCACTGTGTGAGCGTCAGTACTGAGGGAGTGCCACACCGTCAGATGGTCAGTACTGAGGGATCACTGCGCTGTCAGAGGGTCAGTACTGAGGGAGTGCTGCATTGCCAGAGGGTCAGTACTAAGGGATCACCGCACTGTCGGACTGTCAGTAGTGAGGGACTGCTGCATTACGAGAGGGCCATCTCTGACGAGAACTACACTATCAAAGGGTCAATACTGAGGGAGCACCACATTGTCTGAGGTTCAGTCCAGAGGGAATGCCACACTGTCAGAGGCTCTGTACTCAGGAAGCACTGCACCATCAGAGGGTCAGTACTGAGTAAGCACTACACTGTCAGACGGTCAGCACTGGGGGAGCGAGCACTATCAAAAGGTCGATATTGAGGGAGCGCTACACAGTGAGAGTGTCAGTTCTGAGTGGGTGCTATTTCAGAGGGTCAGTACAGAGAGAGTGCTGCACTGTCAGAGGGTCGGTACTGAGGGGGAGCTGCACTGTCAGAGGGTCAGTACTGAGAGAGAGCTGCACTGTCAGAGGGTCAGTATTGAGGGAGTACGCACTGTGTGAGAGCATCAGAACTTAGGGAGTGCGCACTGTCAGAGGGTCAGTACTGAGGGATCACTGCGCTGTCAGAGGGTCAGTACTGAGGGAGTGCTGCATTGCCAGAGGGTCAGTACTAAGGGATCACCGTACTGTCAGACTGTCAGTAGTGAGGGACTGCTGCATTACCAGAGGACCATCTCTGACGAGAACTACACAGTCAAAGGGTTAGGACTGAGGAAGCACCACACTGTCTGAGGTTCAGTCCAGAGGGAATGCCACACTGTCAGAGGATCTGTACTCAGAGAGCACTGCACCATCAGAGGGTCAGTACTGAGCAAGTACTACACTGTCAAAGGGTCAGTAATGGGGGAGCGAGCCCTATCAAAAGATCAGTATTGAGGGAGTGCTACACAGTGAGAGTGTCAGTTCTGAGTGAGTGCTATTTCAGAGGGTCAGTACAGAGAGAGTGCTGCACTGTCAGAGGGTCAGTACTGACAGAGTGCTGCACTGTCAGAGGGTCAGTACTGAGAGAGAGCTGCACTGTCAGAGGGTCAGTACTGAGGGGGAGCTGCACTGCCGGAGGGTCAGTACTATGGTTGTGCTGTGTAGTGAGACGGTCAGTAGTGAGGAATTGCTCACTCTCTGAGGGTCAGTACTAAGGGATCAGCATGCTGTCAGAGTGCCGCACTGTGAGAGGGTTAGTACTGTGGGAGTGCTGCGCTGTATGTCAGTCAGTACTGAGGGAGCACCACGCTGTCTGTCAGACAGTCAGTTCTGAGGGAACACCGCACTGTGAGGGGGGTTGGGGTTCGTACTGAGGAAGCACCGCGCTGCGTGTCAGAGGGTCAGTATTGAGGGCCTGCTGCATTGCCAGAGGGTCAGTACTGAGGAGTGCTACACTGTCAAATGGTCAGCACTGAGGGACAGTGCACTGTCAGTTGTTCAGTCCAGAGGGAATGCCACACTGTCAAAGGATCTGTACTGAGAGAGCACTGCACCATCAGAGGGTCAGTACTGAGAGAACACTACCCTGTCAGAGGGTCAATACTGAGACATTGCTGCACTATCAGAGGTGCAGGATCGAGACAGTGCCACACTGTCAGAGGATCAGCACCGAGGGAGTTCTGCTCTGTCGGAGGGCCAGTACTGAGGGAATGCTGCAGTATCAGAGGGTCAGTACTCAGGGAGCACTGCAATGTCAGACGGTCAGTACTGCGGGAGCACTGCACTGTCAGTGGTCAGTACTGAGGGAGCACTGCAATGTCAGAGGGTCAGTACTGAGGGAGCACTGCAATGTCAGAGGGCCAGTACTAGGGAGTGCTGCACTGTCAGAGGGTCAGTACTGAGGGAGTGCTGCACTGTCAGAGGGTCAGTACTGAGGGAGTGCCGCACTATCAGAGGGTCAGTACTGAGGGAGTGCTGCACTGTCAGAGGGTCAGTACTGAGGGAGTGCTGCACTGTAGAAATGTCAATACAAAGAGAGTGCTGCAGAGTCAGAGGGTCAGTACTGAGGGAATGCTGTGGCGTTAGAGGCTCACTTCTGAGGGAGTGCTGCAGTGTGAAAGGATCAGTGCTGAGGGAGTGCTGCACTGTCAGAGGGTCAGTACTGAGTGACCGCTGACTGTCAGGGGTGCAGAACCAAGGGAGTGCTGCACTGCCACACTGTCAGCATGGACGGAGTGCTGCACTGTCAGAGGGTCAGTACTGAGGCAGTGCCGCACTGTCAGAGGGTCAGTACTGAGGGAATGCTGTGGCGTTAGAGGCTCACTTCTGAGGGAGTGCTGCAGTGTGAAAGGATCAGTGCTGAGAGAGCACTGCACCATCAGAGGGTCAGTACTGAGAGAACACTACCCTGTCAGAGGGTCAATACTGAGACATTGCTGCACTATCAGAGGTGCAGGATCGAGACAGTGCCACACTGTCAGAGGATCAGCACCGAGGGAGTTCTGCTCTGTCGGAGGGCCAGTACTGAGGGAATGCTGCAGTATCAGAGGGTCAGTACTCAGGGAGCACTGCAATGTCAGACGGTCAGTACTGCGGGAGCACTGCACTGTCAGTGGTCAGTACTGAGGGAGCACTGCAATGTCAGAGGGTCAGTACTGAGGGAGCACTGCAATGTCAGAGGGCCAGTACTAGGGAGTGCTGCACTGTCAGAGGGTCAGTACTGAGGGAGTGCTGCACTGTCAGAGGGTCAGTACTGAGGGAGTGCCGCACTATCAGAGGGTCAGTACTGAGGGAGTGCTGCACTGTCAGAGGGTCAGTACTGAGGGAGTGCTGCACTGTAGAAATGTCAATACAAAGAGAGTGCTGCAGAGTCAGAGGGTCAGTACTGAGGGAATGCTGTGGCGTTAGAGGCTCACTTCTGAGGGAGTGCTGCAGTGTGAAAGGATCAGTGCTGAGGGAGTGCTGCACTGTCAGAGGGTCAGTACTGAGTGACCGCTGACTGTCAGGGGTGCAGAACCAAGGGAGTGCTGCACTGCCACACTGTCAGCATGGACGGAGTGCTGCACTGTCAGAGGGTCAGTACTGAGGCAGTGCCGCACTGTCAGAGGGTCAGTACTGAGGGAGTGCCGCACTGTCAGAGGGTCAGTACTGAGGGAGTGCTGCACTGTCAGAGGGTCAGGACTGAGGGAGTGCTGCACTCTCAGAGGGTCAGTACTGAGGGAGTGCTGCAAAGTCAGAGGGTCAGTACTAAGGGAGCGCCGCACTGTCAGGGGTGCAGGACCAAGGGAGTGCTGCACTGTCAGCGTGTCAGTTCTGAGGGAGAGATGCACTGTCAGAGTGTCAGAACTGAGGGAGTGCAGCACTGTCAGTGGATCAGTATGGAGGGAGTGCAACATTGTCTGTGGTTCAGGACGGAGGAAGCACTGCAATGTCAGAGGGTCAGTACAGAGGGAGTGTTGCACTGTCAGGGGTGCAGGACCAAGGGAGTGCTGCACCGTCAGCGTGTCAGTTCTGAGGGAGTGCCGCATGTCAGAGAGTCAGTAGAGACGGAGTGCTGCACTGTCAAAGGGTCGGTTTGAGGGATGGATGCACTGTCAGAGGGTCAGGACGGAGGAAGCACTGCAATGTCAGAGGGTCAGTACTGAGGGAGTGTCGTACTGTCAGAGGGTCAGTTCTGAGGGAGTGATGGACTGTCAGAGGGTCAGTTTGACGGAGGGCTCACTGTCAGAGAGTCAGCACTGCGGGCGTGCCGCACTGTCGATGGATCAGTACTGTGGGAATGCTGCACTTTCAGAGGGTCAGTACTGACTGAGCGCAGCACTATCTTGTGGCCTAAGAGGAATATCTGAAATTGTTCAGTACTTTTCTGCCTCTGTCCCTGCTCAGCAATGATTCCCACATCCAAATTCCAGAGACTGTGTTCAAACAGACCGCCTTCATTTGGTTATTGAACCTGAAGAGGTTCCACCCTCTTTTCCCAGGGTTGGAATTTTCGTTTCACGTGACTGACCTGTCAGCTCAAAGGGATATTTTCATGCTGCAGGGCAGAGGTTTATTCCTCAGCTTCCATGTGCTCATCCCAAATGAATCCCACTGCCCTGCACTCAGCAGAGTCATGTGTTCCTTATTTCTGAGCTTCCCAATGCTAATCCACATCCAGACTGACATCCCACACTCTTCCAAATTGCATTGGAGGTTAATTGCCTGGGAGAGAGGAGTGCTAAGAGGGGAAATAAAAATCTGAAAGGACTTTACAGAAACATTAAGGGTGAATTGATAATGAGAGAAAGAGGAGGTTGTGGAACACAGTGAGAGTTTGTGCATGGACTCAGAGGGTGTAGTGAATGGATGCATGATGTCAATGCTCATTGGGACAGGGGTGATATGAAATTGTGGAGATGCTCTGTGATACAATTAAATGAATTAGCATCTATATATATCGAGAGAGATGGTTCTGAGTGGTCTGATCTTCTTAAAACCCAATAAATCTCCAAAGACGGTCGAAATGTATCTCAGCTGAAAATGTGTTGCTGGTTAAAGCACAGCAGGTTAGGCAGCATCCAAGGAATAGGAAATTCGACGTTTCGGGCATAAACCTTTCATCAGGAATTGTAGATGAAGAACAGCAGAGGTCCTTTGCAGGTCTGTGAGAGTGTTGTCCTGAGCTGGGGTAGGGCTGATTGCAGGGAATGTAGGTAGCGACGCATGGCTGCAAGGGTGGAGCGGAGGATCCGGAGGGAGGTCTGATGCTGGAGGCTTCGGATTTGTTGTAGGTACAGGTTGTCCTGGTTGGATTCAAATTTTGTTGGTTGGAATGTAGTTCGGAGTCTGTGTGGGATCAGTCGGTTCCGTAGGCAGGTGCTGAGGAAGGAGATGTGGCTGTGGTAGGGAGTCTGTTTGAGAACGTGGCTGAAGAGCTTCTGTGCAGAGGAGATGACCTGGGGAGTGCAGTGAGAGAGGGACTCACTGAAATCCTTGGAGAGGGAGGAAGAGAGCTTCTTCAAGGAAGGCATCCTTGCAAGAGGATTTGCAGCAGGTTAAAATCTTCGGGTAAAAAATGAGGTCTGCAGATGCTGGAGATCACAGCTGAAAATGTGTTGCTGGTTAAAGCACAGCAGGTTAGGCAGCATCCAAGGAACAGGAAATTCGACGTTTCGGGCATAAGCCCTTCATCAGGAATCAAACTGGAAATGTATCTCAGTTTACCGAATGAGGTGATGGAGGAAGTAACAGGTACACTTGCAAACATTTTCAAATCCCCTCTGGCCACAGGAGAGGTGACGTCGGACTGGCCACATGGTACTGTTACTCAAGAAGGAGCATGGGATATACCAGGCAGCTACAGGCCAGTCAGGCTAATATCGTGGGTGGGACGTCTGTTGGAAGCAATTTTGGGAGATAGAATTAATCAGCATTTAAAGAGACTGGAGTTCATGAAGAACAGTCAGAATGGTTCTGTTAAGGGGAGGTCAGGTCTGACCAATGGGATTGCACTTTTTAAGGAGGTGACCAGGTATGTAAATAAGGGCAATGTTTTCCTGTCGTACGCTTGGAGGTGAGTAAGGCTTTTATCAGGCCCCATACTGGAAACTGATAGTGAACATAAAAACTCAACATCCAAGGAATTTGGCACACAATGCTGAGTGACAGGAAGCAGACAGTGATGGTCCAGTTAGAAATCCCTGTCCATTTCTGTCTCACAGAAGTTACTGTTGGGTGTCCTGCTGATGTGGCTGATAGAAAAGATTTAGATTTGAATGGTGGATGGTTAATCAGTGGGTTCATGAATGATACGAAGATTGGTGGGGTGATAAATACTGAGGAGGATAGCCTTAGGTTACAGAAGGATGGAGATGGCCTTGTCAGATGGACCGATCCGTGGTAACGGGTGAGGTGCCTGAAGACTGGAGGGTGATTAATGATGTGCCATTATTGAAGTAAGGCTGCAAGGAACAGCCACTGAACTATGGAGCTGTGAGCCTGATGGCAGTGGTGGGTAAGCTGTTGGAGGGCATTCTGAGAGACAATTTACATGCATTTGGAAAAGCAAGAATTGATTAGGCATGGTCAGCATGGTTTGTGGAAATGGCTTGTCCAATTTGATTGAGTTTTTGAAGTAGTGACTGAGAAGATAAATGAGAAGGTTTCACATGGAAGACTGCTTAGTAAAAGGTTAGATGGCATGACATGCAGGGAGAGAGGACAGCACGGTGCCTCAGTGGTTAGCACTGCTTCCTCACAGCACCAAGGATGCAACTTTGATTCTAGCTCCCGGCCACTGTCTGTGTGAAGTTTACACATTCTCCCTGTATCTGTGGGTTTCCTCCGGGTGCTCCAGTTTCTACCCACAATCCAAAGATGTACAGTTTAGGTGGGGTGGCCATGGGAAATGCAGAATTACCGGGATAGAATAGAGAGTTTGAGTGTAGGTGGGATGCTTTTCAGACAGTCGCTGAAGACCTGATGGGCCGAATGGCTTGGTTTTACACTGTAGGAATTCTGCGATTAATCCAGAGACCCAATAATGTTCTGAGGACCAGGGCTCCAACCTTGGACTGCAGTGGATGTGGGTCCTTACAGTCTGAAGGGGTTTGTGGATGAACGCAGTCTGAGAGTTGGGCTGGGCTGTGTTCTGAGGTGTTGAGGGTGTGAATGTTTTGGGGAGGTACTGTCAGAGGGGCATTGTGGGTAAACACAATGGAGTGGTGCTTTCTGAGGGATGAGGGAGCACTATCTGGTGGTACAAGGTGCAGATACACTTCCCTAATCATTCCCTCAGGGTCCGCAAGGCCGGCTGGTGTCGTAATTTGGGACGGAGGCCACGTCCATTTTAGAAGATTCAGATCTTTTTAAACAATCAGGGAAAAGTAACATCACCATGTGTCTTAAACGTGGATTGGAGGAAAACTGTTGTCAACCTAAGGTCACTTGTTGCTTGGAGACGCTTTAGAAAAGCAGGCACCCAAACAGACCAACGCTGTCGATGCAAGAAGTGGTGCACAGGAAGATCCAACAAGTCATTTGTAGTTGCAGTCTGTCTCCCTAGAGCAGTCATCATGCAAGGTCAGGGTTCAGTCCGAGGAGAAGTAACTCTCCATCGAACCTTCCTCCATGTTTGTACAGTAATTGTGGTTGTGTGAGTGTGTGTGTGTATCTCTGTGTGTGAGAGAGAGAGACAGAGGGCGAGTGTCTGTCCGTGTGTGTGAGAGTGCGTGTGTATATCTCTGTGTGTCTACGTGTGTGAGAGAGGGATTATGTGTTTGTGTATGTGTCTGTCTGAGTGTGTGTTTGTGTGCGTGTGTGTGTGAGAGAGAGAGGAATGTGTGTGTGTTTGAGAGAGTGAGAGTGTGTGTTTGAAAGAGAGAGTGTGTGTTTGTGTGTATGTGTGTGAGAGAGAGAGGAATGTGTGTGTGCAAGAGAGAGAGTGTGTGTATGTGTTTGAGGGAGTGAGTGCGTGTGTATCTGTTTGAGGGAGTGAGAGTGAGTGTTTGAGAGAGTGAATGTCTGTGAGAGAGAGCGAGTGTGACTGTGTTTGAGGGAGTGAGAGAGTGTGTGCGTTTGAGAGAGTGAGAGAGTTGTGTGTGTGTAAACTAGCCAGTCTTATTGTGTGCCCAGCTGCTTTTTCAGGTGAATTGTTCCTTGTGTCTCCATAGACACAAAAGCTGCAAGAGTTGATGAACTGGGGGAAAGAGAGTGTTGTTCATTCCAGTGGGAATTCATCCAGTAAACCTTCTCTGAACCATTCCTCACACACTAACGTCCCTCTGGCAGTGCAGTGACTAGTCCTGCACACAGGGCTCCAGGTACAAACCAATGTAATGTCACCGTAGTCTTACCAGAGCATGGGACAGATCCTCATCACAGAGCGGTGTCTGGTGGGGATTTAATCAGAGGGTCACCATGGGCCAGCTGAGGGGAGAGGTTGGGAAGGAGAGCCCTTCAGGGACTGAAACCACGCTATTGGTTTTACTCTGCATTGTAAACCAACTGTCCAGCCAACTGTGCTAACTGACTTCATTCCTGGGCATGCCCTGTATAACCCAATCATAGCCAGCCTGCACCTCAATAGGAGCCACAAGCAAGGCCATTCGGCCCCACCCTAACCCAGAATGGAGAGTACGGGAAGCTGATGAAGGAAACAAGTCCCTCCCATGTGGCCTTCTGAAATGGAGCTGGAGGACAGAGCAGACCTGGCCTGCTGTTTGCTTCCCCGGGACTGGCCTGCTCCACGTGAGGGAGAGACTGAGGGGAACCTCGAGGAGATTTCACTTCTCACTGAGAGGCTGCAACTCCAATCCAAATCAGGCTGGTTCCCTCCGAGACTCACGGAAGAGTGCAGCACTCTACAGATCAGGCCCTTGTGTCGTCATAACCTCCAGTGTGGGGGGGCAAGAGCTGGGAGATAGCATTAAGAACATAAGACCATCCGAAATAGGAATAGGAGGAGACCATCCTGCCCTTTGAGCCTGCTCTGCTATTCAATAGGATCATGGATGATTCAACATTTGATTTGGGAGCTGAAACCCGGACAGCACAGAGACAGAGAATCAAATTACTCTGCCATGAAGAATCATCAGAGAGAGCGAGCGAACACACACACACACACACACACACACACACACACAGACACACACACACAGACACTGACACACAGACACATAGGAAGGATGTGGAGGCACTGGAACTGGTGCAGAGGAGGTTTACCAGGATGTTGCCTGGTATGGTAGGAAGATCGTATGAGGAAAGGCTGAGGCACTTGGGGCTGTTTTCATTGGAGAAAAGAAGATTTAGGGGTGACTTGATAGAGGTGTACAAGATGATTAGGGGTTTAGATAGGGTTGAACATGAGAACCTTTTTCCACGTATGGAGTCAGAAATTACGAGGGGGCATAGCTTTAAATTAAGGGGTGGTAGGTATAGAACAGATGTTAGGGGTAGATTCTTTACTCAGCGAGTCGTGAGTTCATGGAATGCCCTGCCAGTAACAGTGGTGGACTCTCCCACTTTATGGGCATTTAAACGGGCATTGGACAGGCATATGGAGGATAGTGGGCTAGTGTAGGTTAGGTGGGCTTGGATCGGTGCAACATCGAGGGCCGAAGGGCCTATACTGCGCTGTATTTTTCTATGTTCTATGAGACACACACACACACACACACACACACACACACACACTTACACAAGAATTGTGGGATTCAGGTTGTCTGTGGGAATTTTGCCACAAGGAGCGAGCTCTGGACTGGGAAGAGACAAAGGAGCAAAATGCTAGAGAGGGGTCTGATCCCACAGATTTCACTGCTTCCCACTCTCACTGCGGCTCTCATGTCTATTTCTGTATTCCCAGTCCTCTCTCCCATGTCTTTCCTTCAATCCCTATCTCTCAACATCCTTCACATCTCTGCCCTGTTTACATTTCCCAGTAGATTCCCTTCCCCCTTTGTCACCTAACCAGATTTTCCAGGAATGTTTAATCATTCAGTCTTTCACAAAACCAACACCTTGCTCATCTCTCTCTGCATCTTTCTCTCAGCTCTGTGGGATCTTGCTTTTCTTGCCTGTACATCATTCTCACTGCATCGCAGCAGCTCCACCACCCCCTCCCCCACCATCACCCAACTCTCTCAGCTCGATCTCTCTGCTGTTGCAACTCTCTCTCTCTCTCTCTCTCTCTGTCCTATATCTCTCCCTGGGGTTTCTACCTTGCTGTCTGTCTGACCTTCTCTTCCTGCCTTTCTCTCCCATTTTCATGTTGTATCTGTCTGACATTGTATTTCTCTTCCAGGGGGTTTCACTCTCTCTCTCTGTCTCCTGCTCTCTCTCAGTTCTTCTCACTTTCTCTCCCTCTTTCTGCCTGCTTGTCTTTCGTTTGTTCTCTCCCTCCCTCTCACTGTCTGTCAGTCCATCTCTCTTTCAGTCCTGTCGTTTCTCTCCCTCTTTCTCCCTGGACCCTCTGCTCTGTCCCAGTGACTGGGGAAGGGGCAATGGGAAGAGTTTGCCTCAGTGCCTGGTCTCTCCCAGGATTTACCCCGACTGTGGGGAGGGGGTGAGTGGAAGGAACATGGAGTACTTTTCTGAGTGAGTCTGAAATAGAGAAAAAGAGAAAGGGAGAGTGACAAAAAGAGAGAGAGATGGAGAAAGTGGAGATGGAGAAAGTGGGGAGAGAGAGAGATGGGCAGTGAGAATCAGGGAGACGGAGAGAGTGAGAGAAGGACAGAGTGAGAGAGAGGGAGAGAGAGAGAGAGAGAGACATATATGGAGGGAGAAGGACAGTGTGTACGACTGGCGATGGTTTCAGAGTGGGATCTCACTGTGCATGACAGCAGTCAGTCAAAAGGCGAGTTAGTCTCTGCACCATGTCCTCCAGCCCAGGGGCTGTGAGTCTGCATGGGGAAGGAGGAGAGTGGGAGACAAGGAGGGAGTAGGACAGCCAGAACCAGGGGGAGTGTTTGATGGAGATTTGGGGTTGGTGGAGAAAGGAGGGGCTGTTGTCAGAGAGAGATGGAGGGAGGGATAGCCTGTGATGCAAAGTCTGAGACAGGGCAGAGAAGAGGTCTCCACAGGAAGGATAGTCAATGAGGCCATTCAGGAGCCAATCCTGAGGATCCTGAACAGGACCAGGATCATTTAATGGGGGAGCAGGGGATGATGGGCAGAAAGGATTTCCATCTGGATCCAAGCCTTCTGTAATTCTGTGACTGGGATCTTGCTGTGCATTAAAACAGTCACAGGCCAGACAGTCAACCCAGACTCATTTACCGGTGTGAGAAAGTGAGGACTGCAGATGTTGGAGAGTCAGAGTTACAGGGTGTGGAGCTGGGGAAGCACAGCAGGTCAGCCAGGAGAGTCGATGGGTCAGGCCTGACCTGCTGGGCTGTTCCAGCTCCACACTTTTCCACTCATTTCCCTCTGCCCCACAGAGTGGGGCTCCCAGCAATGTTGGGGGCAGCAAAATATTTGAGGGGGGCACTGTTGGTGAGGCAATTATTTGGGAGGGAAGATATTTGGGTAAGGGAATAAATTTGGGAGAGAGAGAGAAAATGGGGGCAAAATATTTTTGAGGGGGTTCAAAATTGGGTGAGCACTTTCACATCTGAAATAGGGAAAAAAGAGAAAGGGAGGGTGAGAAAAAGAGAGAGAGAGAGGGAGAGAGTGGGAATGGTGATGAGAGAAAGATGGGCAGAGAGCGAGAGAGGGAGAGGGTGAGAAAAAGGCAGAGTGAGTGAGAGAGAGAGAGAGACAGGCAGAGAGAGAAGGACAGTCTAATCTAATATGTCTGCCTTTGTTGCTTTTTCCATTCCCACTTGGCTGCTGTGCGGGTTTGGGATTTGGGAGATTTATTTGGCCAATAGACCTTGGCTGTCTATCTGTGTTTTAATCAGGAGGTTGTGACATTTCCCCCAACTCATCCACTTACATGGAAAGAAGCTTATACAATGAATTGCAAACCGGATTTTAAACACTGGTTATGCTTGTTGTCAGAATAGCCAGCTGTCTGGCCGAAAGCCATTGTGTACATTGGTCAAACCTATCACCGTATGGCTGATAAGTGATATCAAAGAAATTAATCATAGAATCCCTACACAGCAGAAATGGGCCCTTAAGCCCATTGAGTCCACAATGACCAAATTAGATTCCCCCCCAATGATATCCCTGACATCCTGCATTTCCCATGGCTATTCCAGGAGAAAGTGTGGACTGCAGATGCTGCAGACCAGACCTGAAAATGTTTTGCTGGAAAAGCACAGCAGGTCAGGCAGCATCCAAGGAACAGGAGAATCGATGTTTCAGGCATGAGCCCTTCTTCAGGAATGAGGAAAGTGTGTCCATCAGGCTAAGATAAAAGGTAGGGAGGAGGGACTTGGGGGAGGGGTGTTGGGAATGTGATAGTTGGAAGGAGGTCAAGGTGAGGGTGATAGGCCGGAGTGGGGTGGGGGCGGAGAGGTCAGGAAGAAGATTGCAGGTTAGGAAGGCGGTGCTGAGTTCGAGGGTTGAGGCTGAGACAAGGTGGGGGCAGGGGAAATGAGGAAACTGGAGAAATCTGAGTTTATCCCTTGTGGTTGGAGGGTTCCTAGGCGGAAGATGAGGCGCTCTTCCTCCAGCCATCATATTGATATGGTCTGGTGATAGAGGAGGCCAAGGACCTGCATGTCCTTGGTGGAGTGGGAGGGGGAGTTGAAGTATTGAGCCATGGGATGGTTGAGGAGAAAGTGAGGTCTGCAGATGCTGGAGATCAGAGCTGAAAATGTGTTGCTGGAAAAGTGCAGCAGATCAGGCAGCATCCAAGGAACAGGAGATTCGACGTTTCGGGCATATGGTTAGGTGGGTTGGTCCGGGTGTCCCAGAGGTGTTCTCTGAAGCATTCCACAAGTAGGCGGCCTATCTCCCCAATATAGAGGAGGCCACATCGGGTGCAGCGGATGCAATAGATGATGTGTGTGGATGTGCAGGTGAAGTTGTGGTGGATATGGAAGGATCCCTTGGGGCCTTGAAGGGAAGTAAGGTGGGAGGTGTGGGCGCAAGTATTACATTTCTTGCGGTTGCATGGGAGGGTGCCGGGATTGGAGGCTGGGTTGGTGAGGGGTGTGGACCTGACGAGGGAGTCACGGAGGGAGTGGTCTGTTCGCAATGCTGATAGGGGAGGGGAGGGAAATATATCCCTGGTGGTGGGGTCCGTTTGGAGGTGGCGGAGATGACGACGGATGATACTGTGTATATGGAGGTTGGTGGGGTGGTAGGTGAGAACCAGTGGGGTTCTATCCTGGTGGCGATTGGAGGGGCGGGTCCCACCGACTGACTCGCAATGCTACCTAGGTTACACCTCCTCCCACCCTGCCCCCTGTAAAAACACCATCCCATATTCCCAATTCCTTCGTCTCCGCCACATCTGCTCCCAGGAGGACCAGTTCCAATACCGTACAGCCCAGATGGCCTCCTTCTTCAAAGACCGCAATTTCCCCCCAGACATGATTGAATATGCTCTCCACCGCATCGCCTCCACTTCACGCTCCTCCGCCTTTGAGCCCCGCCCCTCCAATCGCCAGCAGGACAGAACCCCACTGGTTCTCACCTACCACCCCACCAATCTCCATATACATCGTATCATCCGTCGTCATTTCCGCCACCTCCAAACGGACCCACCACCAGGGATATATTTCCCTCCCCTCCCCTATCAGCATTCCGAATCAGACCACTCCTTCCGTGACTCCCTCGTCAGGCCCACAGCCCCCCACCAACCCAACCTCCACTCTCGGCACCTTCCCCTGCAACCGCAAGAAATGCAAAACTTGCGCCCACACCTCCCCCCTTACTTCCCTCCAAGGCCCCAAGGGATCTTTCCATATCCACCACAAATTCACCTGCACCTCCACACACATCATTTACTGCATCTGCTGCACCCGATGTGGCCTCCTCTATACTGGGGAGACAGGCCGCCTACTTGCGGAACGCTTCAGAGAACACCTCTGGGACACGTGGATCGAACAACCCAATCACTCCACAAAGGACATGCAGGTCCTTGGACTCCTCCATTGCCAGACCATAGCAACACGACAGCTGGAGGAAGAGTGCCTCATCTTCCGCCTAGGAACCCTCCAACTACAAGGGATGAACTCAGATTTCTCCAGTTTCCTCATTTCCCCTGCCCCCATCTTGTCTCAGTCCCAACCCTCGAACTCAGCACCACCTTCCTAACCTGCAATCTTCTTCCTGACCTCTCCGCCCCCACCTCCACTCCGGCCTATCACCCTCACCTTATCACCCTCACCTTAACCTTTCTCCAACTTTCGCGTTTCTAATGCCCCTCTCCCGAGTCCCTCCTCCCTACCTTTTATCTTAGCCCGCTTGGCACACTTTCCTCATTCCTGAAGAAGGGCTCATGCCCGAAACGTCGATTCTCCTGCTCCTTGGATGCTGCCTGACCTGCTGCGCTTTTCCAGCAACACATTTTTAGACATGGCTATTCCAGCTTGCCTGAATATCCCTAGAATCTATGGGCAATTTAACATGGCCAATTTGTCTAACATGCGCATCTTTGGACTGTGGGAGGAAACACATGCAGATGCGGGGAGAACGTGCAAACTCCACACAGACAGTCACTCAAAGGTGGAATCGAACCCAGGTCTCTGGTGCTGTGAGGCAACAGTGCTAACCAGTGAGTGACTGTGGCTCTCCTAACTGCTTCTACAAAATATATATCATTCCAATAATACGTACAGAATTGTGATGCATAGGCAGTGATCGAAATAAATACAAGTGAATGAGACCTGATGGCTCAAAATCCTGGAATTCCCTCCTGATTAGAATTCCCTGAGAATTCTATCAGCCTTCCAGCCCCTGTGCGTGTGTCCAAGCATTATGCGTAATGATGGTACCCATCTGTTGCAACCTGCAATCATAACCCCAAGATATATCAAGGTGAGTGCAGTTAGGACCACAGCTTGTTGTAAGAGGAACCAAATTCATGGATGACAGGCTATGGGCATGTGATAGTATGGCCTGTTCCTTCACATTTACTTAGGGGTGGTCCCTGTTCCCTCTATCTCCACAGTATGTGGGACGGAATCATGGTAGCCCATCCTAATACCTTTTTTATACAACTCCAATAATTTGGACTTCATCCTAACTTTGTCATTTGGGTTAAGTGTATGGGATATCGGAAATTTATGTTTCTTCTGCAATTCGAAATTCATTACGGGGGGGGGGTGGGGGGACACAATGAAATAAGGAAAAAATATGTGGAAACCAAATTATATAAATATCGAGTATTTGTTGAATTTGGTGTGTGTTTTGTCCCTGCCTTGTGGACATCAGACCCACTTGCAAGTGTGAAATAAAGAGCTCTGCTGATTCAGATCTTGTCTCGGACTGTAATTGTTGCAGTGAGTGAGCTTTGCTTCTCACAATTGGCGCCCAACATGGGGCTGTCCGGGATGTTCTTCCATCGCCGGGGGGAGTGGCTGGCCCTGGACACAGGGAAGACGCGTCCCGTTCCCCATTGTGGAGCGGTCTCGTCTCCCTGTTTGGTCCGCTCCCTTGGGTGACTGGTACGAATCCCACAAGAGAGGCATCTGAATCAGACAGTGACAGGCAGTTGATAGAATATACGGCAGAAAAGTGGCCAGGCAACTCTGTGCCCAGACCAAGGTAAGAAAACTGACTTTTAAGTACTGCCTTGGTGGCCGGGAATGAGTTTTAGTAGTTAGTAAGGGACTAACGAAGGAACTCAATATGGATTGTGCCGTGGGTAAGGAAACAAGCCTCTGGGGATAACAAGGCAATGAAAGAGGAGGCAGGGTCCCTTGCAGTGTACCTCCTGAAAGTCCATTGGGGAGGATGTTGCGTGAATGGACACGCAATACTTGTACAAGGGTAAAGGATCAAAAGAAAATGATTAAATATTATTGATAAGATTACTTACAGTGTGGAAACAGGCCCTTCGGCCCAACAAGTCCACACCGACCCGCCGAAGCGCAACCCACCCATACCCCGACATTTACCCCTTACCTAACACTACGGTCAATTTAGCATGGCCAATTCACCTGACCCGCACATCTTTGGACTGTGGGAGGAAACCGGAGCACCCGGAGGAAACCCACGCAGACACGGGGAGAACGTGCAAACTCCACACAGTTAGTCGCCTGAGTCGGGAATTGAACCTGGGTCTCTGGTGCTGTGAAGCAGCAGTGTTAACCACTGTGCCACTGTGCCGCCCATTGCTTTGTATGGACTAAGGAATCCATTTTCGTCTTGCCGTCTTCTGGCCAAAGTACAGTTCAGACGAGGATTGGGTATGTCAGTATTTAGAGTTGTATGTGCATGCAAAGCAACCTTTTAGCCAACAGGAGGCGGACTATGCGTCCTGTTGGAGAGGCAGTTTGGGAATGCTGGTAGTGAAGACAAAGGATTCCCCCTCTGCCCCACCCAGTCCCTGGGATCCTTTTAGCTGTTTGCCCCCCCACCCCACCCCGTACCATAGAATCAGATTAGGTGAAGATGGGGGAGGAGGGGAGACAGGCACACAGACAGGGACAGGGAACAGATGACTCACAAGAGGAGGACAAAGGGGCGGTGGACGGGGATGTTGTTGTTCCTGACCATCACTCCTCGGCAGAAGAAAGAGAAGCTAAAGTAGACGTAGAGGAGGCCTCCAGAGGACCTAAATCAAAGCCTAAGGGGGCAAAACAAAAGAAAAAGGGGAAGAACGTAATGACTTGTCCCCTTCAGGAGGTACCAATAGGGGACAAAGAGATTGGGTTTGTGAGTGCCCCCCCCCCCCACCCTCACCAGTGGGGAGGTCAGAACATTTAAAAAGGAAGTGACGTTCCTGGTTGAGGATCCGGTAGGATTGTCTGAACAAATTGATCAATTTTTGGGGCCCAGCCTGTATACATGGGCTGAGTTAATGTCTATTTTGAATATACTATTTACTGGGGAGGAAAGGGGACTTATATGGGGATGCTGGACAGGGAGAGATGAAGTTTCCCCTCAGAGACCCCTAGTGGGAAAATCAAAACCCAGAGCATAGAGAAGAAATGAGGGAATTGAAAGACCTGATTCTAAAAGGAATAAGAGAGGCAGTTCCGAAGTCGCAGAATCTGACTAAAGCCTTTGAAGTTAGTCAGGAGAAAGATGAGACTCCCTCAGCTTTCTTGCAGAGATTAAGCGACTCAATGCGGAAATATTCTGGAATGAACCGTGAGGACCCAGTGGCACAGGGTGTTTTGAAAGTACATTTTGTAACAAAGGCGCGGCCAGACATACAGAGAAAGATACAGAAGATAGAAGGGTGGAGTGAAAAACCATGAGATGAATTGTTAAGAGAGGCACAGAAAGTGTTTGTAAAGAGAGAGAACGAGAGACAGAAACAGACGGCGAAAATGATGGTAGCTGCGGTTGATGAGGTAATTAAGAGAAGAATGGAACCAATAGTGAGCAACCGGAGCAGCGGGTGACAGCATGTAGGGCAGAGAGGAAAGGGGAGAGGGAGAGGACAAGGGGGAGCATTTGATAGAGGGTTCGAGCGACAGGGGCAGAGATGGGGGTCTCCACAGGCAGGATGCTATTATTGTAGAAAGATAGGGCATTTTAGGCGGGAGTGTCCTGATCTACAAAGGGAAGCAAGGGCCATTCCGCTTATGAATTTTGATAATGAATAGGGGTGTCAGGGGTTCCTGCCCTCAGGGACCCACCAGGAACCCTTGATAAACTTGAAGGTGGGACCCTGTAGGGAAGAGGTAGTCTTCCTAGTAGATACGGGGGCAGCACGGTCATCGCTGAATTTTAAACCGGAGAAAGTAGAAATGTTGACACGATCAATTACTGTTTCTGGGGTGAAAGAGGAGGGATTTACTGTCCCAGTATTTGAACCTATGATGATAGAAGGTCCTAAGGACAGGGTCACAGGGGAATTGTTGTATATCCCCGATATAGGAAGTAACTTATTAGGGAGAGATTTAATTATCCTCTTAGGACTGGAGATTGGAATTCAGGAAAAGAATTAGTTGTATAAATGGCAATGTTGACAGAGGATATGGAGAGAGAGATAGACCCTATTGTATGGGCTAGGGAAGGGAATCGTGGAGAACTACAGATCCCTCCCCTTGAAGTAAATTTAGAAAGGAAAGGGGACATTGTCTGTGAGCGACAATATCCCATTTCCATAGAGGGTAAACGAGGACTGCAGCCAGTAATTGAGGGACTGATTATAGATTGAATAAGATCCCTCATGACCACAAATGGTTTAATGTGACAGATTTAAAGGATGCCTTTTGGGCTTGTCCCTTGGTGGAGGAAAGTAGGAATTTGTTCGCCTTTGAATGGGAAGACCCCAAGACAGGACGGACACAGCAATACTGGTGGACTGTGCTCCCCAGGGGTTTACAGAATCCCTGAATTTATTTGGACAAATGTTGAACAAAATGATGATGCGAGAGATTATGGCTGTCCTACACCAAGGCAGTCATTGGGGAGTACAAGCAATGTGTGATTTAGTTCTTAGGGAATATGGATGTAAAGGAATATTTACAAGTGATAACCTGCAGAAAGGTAAATAAAAAAAAGTCTTGAGAAAACAGACCCCGGGAGGAAGAGGCCCAGGATTGAGACCCTTCCAGAGTATACAAGTAGATTATACAGAGTTACCCAGGGTAGGGAGACTAAAATATATGTTGGTCAGAGTAGATCATTTATCCGGTTGGGTTGAGGCATACCCCCCCTAGCTACTGCCACTGCGAGTGGGGTGTCTAAAACAGTATTGGAAACACTCAAACGACAGCTCTCTAAATTGATAATAAAAACCAGACTCCCTTGGACCAAATGTTTACCTATAGTTCTTTTGTGAGTACGAACAGCCCCAAGGAAAGATTTGGGACTATCCCCCTATGAAATCTTATTTGGATGACCTTATCTGGGAACGAATGGAGAATTGCCAATTCCCAAAACTAAAGATTTGTTCTTGAAGTATATACTGGGCTTGTCCTCCTCTTTGTCTTTCCTCAGGGAAACAGGGTTTATTGGCACAGACTCCACCCCTAGAATTCACCATTCATCCCATCCAGCCGGGAGATTGGGTCTTGGTAAAATCATGGACAGAGACTAAACTGCAGCCGGACTGGGAAGGGCCGTACCAGGCTCTTTTAACGACTGAAATGGCAATAAGGACGGTGGAGAAAGGCTGGAATCACTACACTCGGATCAAAGGGCCAGTGGAATCTCCAGTTGAGGAAGAAGTCTGGACAGCTGAATCAACACAAGGTCCACTGAAACTCAGACTAAAGAGACTTTGAGTAACTGATTATACAGTGGCGACGCGAGCGCGGGGATTATTTCTGTAGGATTGTATATTAAGTTGTTTTGTGCTTCAGCATGATGTTTAAAGTACTGAGTCTGTTTAGAGTTATGATGCTAGCCCTATTAGTATTGGGATTTTGTCAAATATCCTTTTCATATGTATTATTAATGGTTCCTGAGTCTGATAATCCACAAGTAATAGATGCTGATGCATGCAGCTTAGTCAATTGTGGGGATGTAGATATTCAGAGACAGTACCGCAGTTCAGAGATACATCTTAAGTCCTTGGGGATGGCCTTGGGGATGGTACTTGGTATAATAGTCTCGTCACAGTACACCGGACTCCCTTCCAACCAGCTCGTGATTGTCCCGATAAAAAGTGTAACCCAATATACCTGACAACAAAGAAAACCACATGGCACGAAGCAATTCTGGGCAGGGGCACCTATGAGATACAATTAAATGAAACATTTGGGATAGAAATGAAAGCACATGTGAAACATTTCGTGGGCTGTTGTTTTCAAATTAGCGTAGGACAGGGAAAACGGGCGAAATTACTAGATAATGAGATACAACCTTTCACCCCTCCCACTGATCCTAAAGTAGTAAAAATCATAGAGGTAAAGGACTTGAAACAGACTCTCGAAATAGAAACTGGGTACAGGGATGCAAATGCCTGGGTTGAATGGGTAAAGTATACTGTAAAAGGTCTGAACAAAAGCAATTGCTATGCATGTGCCTCCGGTAGGCCAGTGGCCCAGGTGGTTCCCTTTCCGCTCGGGTGGAAGCGAGACAGGCAGGGCATGAAATGTATGATAACCCTGTATCAGGATGAGACTGCATGGAATGATAGGAATTGTACCTCCCTATCTCTGATGTTCCCTCCCTTGGAGAAGAAAGATGTACAAGTTTTCCCCGCATTTTCCGCTGCAGTTGGAAATCACACGTTGTGTGTGTGTAGATGAGGAACAAGTCGGTCTCGAGATTTGGGGGAGCTGAAATTGTGTACAGAGATTAAAAATGTTACCGAAACGAAGAAAGAAGGGAACTACTCAGCACTAAAGGTTCCCCGAGCGGATCTGTGGTGGTACTGTGGAGGCAAAATATTGAGACCCACCCTATCTCCGGATTGGAAAGGGATATGTGCAATTTTACAATTGGCAATTCCATTTACCCTGGCATTTGAGAAGGAAAAGATAGTAGGGAAACAGGGAAGGGTAAGAGATCATTGTTAGACACTCTTTCGATGACAGGATTTATCTCGATTAGGTAGGGGTCCCTAGGGGGGTACCCGATGAGTTCAAGGCTCGTAACCAGATTGCAGCAGGCTTTGAGTCAGCTCTCTTTTGGTGGGTAAAAATTAATAAAAATGTAGATTGGGTAAATTACATTTTCTATAATCAACAGTGATTTATAAATTATACAAGGGATGCGGTTAAAGGAATATCAGACCAGCTTGATGCGACAAGTAGGATGGCATGGGAAAACAGAATGGCCCTTGTTATGATTTTAGCAGAAAAAGGGTGTGTGTGTGTGTGTGTGATGTTAGGAGGAAGCTGTTGTACCTTTATTCCTCATAGCACTGCACCTGATGGTTCAATTACTCGGACCTTAAGGGGATTGACTACCTTAGCAGAGGAACTGGCTGAGAATTCAGGAGTAGACACATCTCTCACGGGATGACTTGAATCGTGGTTTGGAAGGTGGAAGGGGGTGGTAGTTTCCATCCTTACTTCCATGATAGTAGTAGTCGGGGTATTGGTGGCCATTGGCTGTTGTATCATACCCTGTATACGAGGGCTCACCCAAAGACTGATTGAGACAGCCTTAATGAAACAGATGCCCTTAAAAGGAAATCAGACAGAAGAACTTTATCAACTAAATGTTGAGGAGATGAGTGAGACCAAGATGATTGAACTTTCCGGAATGATGCTTGCGAATTTCGGGAGCAATGCTTAATAGAACAAAATGCAGAAGGTAACAAATGGTAAAGAAAGAAAAAGGGGAAATTGTGGGATATAGGAAATCTATGTTTCTTCTGCAATTCCAAAATTCATTATATAACTCACATCAGTGCGCAATTGTTTCAGCCAGGAGCTGAGTCAACAAGAATGTGAACTCTGTGGAGGAAATGCTAATTGGTTTGCTAAGAATGTAACAAATGGTAACCCCATTTAGAAGGGCTTTGTGATAAGATGCTGGGAAGACAGACAGTTAAACTCAATATGCCTGTATAAACAGTAGGTATAAACATCTGTTTCCCACTTTTACAGAAACACAGGAACAAATCCCATTTAGAAGGGCTTAGTGATAAGATGCTGTGAACAGGCAGGATGAGGGGCAAATAGCCTGAGAACAGGAATGAGCATGTTTTTCACAGACAAGACCGGATAAGACACGAGATAAGCAGGAGGCTCTTAGGGAAGTGGAGGATGTAAATGGGGGGGAAAACAATGAAATAAGAAAAAAAAATATAGGAACTTAATTATATAAATATCGAGTATTTGTTGAATTCGGTGTGTGTTTTTGTCCCTGCATTGTGGACATCAGACCCACTTGCAAGTGTGAAATAAAGAGCTCTGCTGATTCAGATCTTGTCTCGGACTGTAATTATTGCAGTGAGTGAGCTTTGCTTCTCACAATACTGTGTAATGTGACAGGATTTATGAAACAATCTCAGTGTAAAGGCTCTCCTACGTAGCAGCCATCACAATATAATTCAATTCTACATCCAATTTGAATGGAAGAAGATTGACTCTGAGGCAAGTATTTCAAACTTTAACAAGATCCACTCTGCAGGCTTGTAAACTAAGCCAGCTGAAGTGAATGGCATAACTGGCTCAGAGAGAGATCAGTAGAGACAGCGATGGCAAAGATTTAAGAGAATACCTCAGAATATTCAGAATAAGTCTATTCTGACTGAAACAAGAGACTTTAAAGGGAGGACTCGCTTTCTGTGGTTGATTGGAAAAGTTGAAGAAACCGTCCAACTTGAGGATATTGCAAAGATAGGTGGCAGGTCAGATGATTGATTAGAAAATAAAGTATGTCAGAGAAAAAGATTAATTAGAAGGAGGAAATTGGAATCTCAGAACCCAACTCAAAATCTTAAAAACAAGAAAGCAAAAGTTTCCATGGGTATTTAAAAACAAAACATGTATGTAATGTGAGTGTCACTCCTCTGGGGAGTGAGAGTATGGAGTTATTAGGAGGTGAGAAGGGGCAAAAAGTGCAGAGCTGGAAAAGCACATCAGGTCAGACAGCATCCAAGGAGCAGGAGAATCGGTATTTCAGGCATAAACCCTTCATCCATAGATGTTAGGGAAATGGTGAATTAAATGAATAAGTACTTTGCTTCTATCTTCACTATAGAAGATACTAAAAGCATTTCAGTAATAGTGGTAAGACACTGTTTTGCTGACATTGAAACTTCAGGCCAACTGTGTCTGCATGCTGACTCAGAACTGAGCACGTGCACAGTTCCAGCTTGTCTGCATCATCATCCCAATCTCCCTCACCCTCTCCCCTCCTCTCTGAATCTGAACATCACCACCATTCTCCGCACCACCTCCACCAGCCCCAACCACCATTTGACTGGACATCAATCTCTCTCCTCTCCAGGTCACAATCTCTCTCTCACCCTCAAACTTTCTCTCCCACCCTCACTCTATCCCTCCAAATCTCAACATCCAGTGAAACTGAGCAAACATGGAAAGAAGATGCATGATTGAAACACTTCAACCAATCGCATTCACCCATGCATGAACAAGCATCTCCCGAGAGAATACAGTATGTGCTCCTCAGTGTCAACCCAACTGTAAGTCAGGAAGTGGGAGGGAGGGATGAACACAATGTAATTACAGTCACTAAGGAGGCTGGACTCAGCAAACTGATGATAGGTCCCATCACCTTCTGTCTCCATTCCACAGACTTAAAAGAGGTTGCTAATTTGGTTGTCGATGCATTAATGCAAATTCTTTGAATTTCCCAAGATTCTTTAGACTTCACTCAGTCAGAGATCATTTAGTCTGTCAATGTTTTGCCCCATCCCTTGTCAGTGACCATCACCTCCCTGTCTCTAAACCTCGTCTGCCCCCAAGGCCTATCTGGAGTGACTTGATGGCACTAATTGCTGTTTGTAGACTCCTGCTGACACTGACCTCGAGGATGCATAAGGTTGACTTGGTACAAGGTTCATTAATTGAAACCTGCTGTTTTTCTATTATTATGGTATAATAATGTCTATTTAACCCTGACCGTATATTCATTTCAACAGTCCCTTATTTTGAAAGGAGATGTAAATGCATTGAAGACAGTTCAGAGGAGGTTTACTCGATGAAGCCTTTGAATGAGTGGCTTGTGCAATCGGGATAGGTGCTCAGACTGGGTTTGTTTCTGCTGGAGTTTAGACGGGTTAAGAGTGATCTGATCAAACTGTATAAAGGCTCTTAATGATCTTGACACAGTGAATGTGGAATGGATGTTTCTTCTTGTGAGTGAGTTCAGAATTAGGGACCGTGTTTATTAAATTAGTGAGGGATCACACCTTTTGGACAGAGATGAAGAGAATTATTTTTTTGGGTGTGTAAATTTAGAATTGTCCGTCCCAGAAAGTGGGAGAGGTGAGGACACTGGATATTTTTAAGTCACAGATAGATCTATTCCCTTGCATAACAAGAATTTAAGGTTACACTGGGTAGATGGGAACTCAAAGCATAGACATATCAGCCATAAACTTATGAAAGAGTGAAACAGGTTCAAGCGAACAAATGAATTTGTTAGATGCATTCATGAAAGTTTCCTCAAGCAGTATATAGAGGATCCTATTCAGGAAGGGACAAAACTTTGTCTACTCATGGTGAATAGGGCAGGACAGGTGATGGAGGTGATAGTGAGGGAGCAATTTGGGACCAGTCCTATTAATTTGTAAGTCGTTATGGAGAGGAACTGGTCCACAGGTTCAAGTTCTAAATAGAGAAAGGTGAATTTTGATGGAATTAGTCAGGAGCTTGCAGGAGTTGATTGGAATAGTTTGTTTGCAGGCAAAAGGGACTTCGAGCAAGTGGGAGGCCTTTAAAATGAGATTGCTGGAGTTCAAGGTCTATGTGTTCCTATGAAGGTAAAAGGCAAGGTTGACAGGAATAGGGAGCCCTGAATGACAAGAGATATTTAGGCTTTGACCAGAAAACGAATGAGGCATGGCTGAGGTACCGGCAGCTGGGACCATGGGAATCCCTGGATGTATACAGGGGATGCAGGGTTTCATTGAAGAAGAAATCAGGAAAGCAAAAAGGGGGCATGGGATGGCCTTGGCTGAGAGGGTTAGAATGCAACGAAGCAGGTTCTTTAAGTAAAAAGGAGTAAGAATAAGTAGTGAAAGAATAGTTATTTTCTAAAGGCAAGTGTTCGTCATTGTGTTCCAGAGGCGATTCAATTGGACAAATTGATAGATTTGAAGCAAAGCGCACTTTATTCTTACACTGCAGTTATAATAGTGATTTTAAAATAGCGACAATTCCAAGATGGAGGTGGAGTAGGACACCTGAGATCCAGCTTGTCCCCTCCGCCCATTTGGAGTCATCGGCTCAGAGAAATGTACAGCACAGAAACAGACCCTTCGGTCCAACTCATCCAGATATCCCAACCCAATCTAGCCCCACCTGCCAGCACCCAGCCCATCTTCCTCCAAACCCTTCCTATTCATATACCCATTCAGATGCCTTTTCAATGTTGCAATTGTATCAGCCTCCACCCCACCCTGTGGCAGCTCATTGCATACACGTACCACCCTCTGTGTGAAAAAGTTGCCCCTTAGATCTCTTTGATATCTTTCCCCTCTTACCCTAAACCTATGCCCTCTAATCCTGGACTTCACCACCCCATTTGTCTATTTATCCTATCCATGCCCCTCATGACTTTATAAACCTCTATACAGTCACCCCTCAGCCTCCGACGCTCCAGGGAAAACAGCCCCAGCCTGTTCAACCTCTCCCTGCAGCTCAAATCCTCCAACCCTGGCAACATCCTTGTGAATCTTTTCTGAACCCTTTCAAGTCTCACAACCTCCTTGTAAAAGGAAGAAGGAGACCAGAATTGCACACAATATTCCAAAAGTGGCCTAACCAATGTCCTGTACAGCTGTAACGAACTCCTGTGTTCAATACTGTGACCAATAAAGGAAAGCATACCAAACACCTTCTTCACTATCACATCCTACCTGCAACTCTATGTTCAAGGTGCAAGAACCTGCACTCCAAGGTCTCTTTGTTCATCAACACTCCCTAGGACCTTACCATTAAGAGTATAATTCCTGCTAATATTTGCTTTCCCAAAATGGCTCCTACCATCACTACTTTACAGTTGATCAATTTTTGCACAAACTCCCTGAAAATTTATTTTTACGTAGATTTCGCGTGAGTTCTTGTTTATAGAATACAGGCCTAACGCACTTCATGGTCTCTTAAGAATGTCAACCCCTGTGTGGCAAATTCCCAACTGCAGCATTGCCATGTGCCCTTGCAGATGAGAGGGATAATAAGTGGGATTAGTTCAGCCTTGTTCAAAAGAGGAGAATGACTTGAATATCGAAGTAGTACATACTATTCAAGCTCAATGAAGGAGGAACAGAATATTGGTTTGCTTCAGCATTGTCTCATATGCTGCAGATGGGAGCCCTGGGAGTATTCCTTCATTTGAAAAGGGGATTTTCAGACTAAATGAGAGAGAATAATTGTATTAGATGAATTCAATCAAGTCCCATTTGCCAGCACCTGGCCCACCCCCCTTCAAACCTCTCCCACTCAAATACCCATCCAGATGCCCCTGAAATATTGCAATTGTACCAGCCTCCACCACCTCGCCCGGCAGCCCAGCGCACACACAAGTACCTTTCCTTTTCATTTTTCTCTTCCTTCTTCGCTTTTGCGTTTTTGATCTTTCTCCTGTTCTTTCTTCTGGGTTAGTTTCAGTAAATGGGAAGGAAAAGGAACCTGGAGAATAATGTGGCTGTGTTATGAAGTTGTTTGATTGACAGGAATAACAGAGCAGAACATTTAAAAGGAGAGAGATGACAGAATTCTGGAGGAGGAGGACCTACCTGTTCTTGGAGAGGAATCACAAAAGAGTAACATACAGGTACATCAAAGATGTGAGTAGTCAGATGGAATATTGACCTTTAAGGTTAGGGAGTAATGTATAAAAGGAGGGAGGTCTTGTTACAACTGCACGGTCACTGTTTAGACCATACATCGAGTATTGCGTTCAGTTATGGTTTCCTTTCTGAAAATGATATACTTGCATTGGAAGCAGTTCAGAGAAGTCTCAGTTCCTGGGAGGAAGGGATCCTTGTTTCAAAAATCCAATTAACCTGGATTAGAAACATTAACTCTTATCCCTCCACAGATGCTGCCAGACCTGCTGCGGTTCTCCAGTGATTTCTTTTTGGCATGTTCCAAGAGGTTTATATCTAGAATAAATCAATGCCCCGGAGTGAGTTACAGACTGGAATCTAATCAAGGGATTCGAAGTAGTGATCTGACTGGAAAGCCACTGGAATTCTGAAAATGTGATTGCACTGATATTTTTGTCTCAATAGTATCCTGCAGAGGTGTCTTTTTAAAAGTAAAACTCAATATTCAAACTTCCATGTGCACTAGTCTGGGAAAGCCACATCTGGGAGTGTATCCTCCAAGGTGGGTCTGTATCTCAGTGACCTGGAGTTGTTTCATAGCATCCCTGTTGCAGTGTTTTAAATGCAGGAAGAGCTAACTGAACAGAGAAGAACAAAGAACAATGCAGCACAGGAACAGGCCCTTCGGCAGTCCAAGCCTGAGCTGACGCGTTACCCTTTCATGCCCTTGTATATTAGCATGCTGCACACTACTCTCTATCCTCTAAATCCTTCTTCCGGATCAATACTGACACAATGTACTCATTTAGGATTTCACAAGCCTCCAAACACAAGTTCCTCCTTTACTCTCAAATGGTCCTACCTTCTCCCTCATTATCCTCTTGTTTTTATTTTTTAAATGTATGCCTAGAATGCCTTGGAATTCTCTTTAAACCTATTTGTCAATTTCATGGTCCGTTCTTGCTCTACTAGTTCCCTGCTCGAATTCTTTCCTGCTTTCTTTATATTTTTCACAGTCCTTGCCCAATTTTAGCTTCCTAAACCTTCCATTTGCTTTTTTTCTTTTTGAGTAAATTCACAACCTCCCTCTTTATCCAAGGTGCCCTTAGCTTGCTATCCTTATCCTTTCTCCTTACTGGAACATGCCAGTCCCAATATTGACCCATTGGGAACTCCACTCCAAATCTTCCTCCAGCCAGAAATATATCCACTGACCATTGACTCTCTCTTTCCTATCACTCAGTTAATGTCGTATCCATGTTGCCCGTGCCTCTTGTATCACAACTTATAATCTTCCACACCATTTGTTATATGCTATATTCTGGAAATCCATGTTAATCACATAAAGGGGATGGAAAGTTGTGAGGCAGGGAGAAATATAAGCTGATACAGGGGAAAATGTAGCAGCAGATTACTGCAGATACTGGAAACTATTGTAAACAAGTCCCATTCCTGATGAAGGGCTTATTTCCGAAATGTGGGCGGCACAGCATTTCTGCGTTTTTGGGGTTTCTCTTGAGGGAAGGATAGGATTGATAAATCAGTGGCTGAAAAGGGGGTGCAATGTGAAGGGATTCAGTTTCTTGGATCGTTGGGATCTCTTCTGGGACATAAAAGATCTGTTCAAAAAGGATGGGTTTCACCTGAACTGGAAAGGGACCAATATCCGACTGGGGAGATTTGCTAGTTCTAGTTTTGGATCCTGCCAGCATTTTTAGAGTGGTGAGGTGGGAGCTTCTAAGTAACAGCACATAGACAGAAATATGAGGATGTTTCTGAATCAGAAAAGAGCAAGTTAAGACAGACATGAGCGGTCAGAGAATGATTTAACTCTCAGATAAGGCTGATAAGCTCAGCACATGTATGGGAATGTGGGTTTGGGATGTCAAAGCTACTACAGAAGCTTGGCTGAGGAATTGACAAGAGAGGCAGCTCAAGCTTTCGGTGTTATAGGAGGGATAGTAAGAGAGGAGAGGGAATGGCATATTTAATTAAGGAATACATTACTACTGCAATTAGAATAGATATTTCTGAGGGACTGTCATAGTGTTAAAGTTTTGCTTGGTGAAGAATTTGTTAAATGTGTTCAAGAAAATTTTCTTTATCAATATATAAATGTTCCTGTAGAGAACGAGCAAAACTTGAATATCTTTTGCAAAATAAGGCAGAGCAAGTGACTGGAACTAGTGATTGTAATGCTGTTAGTTTTAAAGTAGCTATGGAAAAGGATAAATCTTCCAAAAAAGTTAAAGCTTTTAATTGGAATAAGGCAAAATTTAGGGGAATGGTGCAATAACTTTCAAAAGTTGATTAGAGCAGACTGTTTATAGGTAAAAGTATGACTGACAAGTGGGAGTCTTTCAAAGTGTGATAATGAGAGTTCAGAAGCATATGGTCCTGTTAGTTGAAGGGTATAAAGAGGGTAGGAACATAATTAAAAAGCAAATCAGAAAGGCAAAAATGCAAAATTAGATAGCCTTGGCAAGTAAGATTTAAGATAACCCAAAAAACATTCTATAAACACTTGAAGAACAGGATAGCAATGAGAGAGAGAGATTAGGACCCTTTAAAGATCAACAATGTTGTCTTTGTGTTGAACCTCAGGAGGTGGGAGAGATGCTAACTGAATATTTCACATCAATTATTACTGTTGAAAAAGAAATGCGGTCTAGAGAACTCAGGGAAATAAATATTGATATTTTGAAAACAGTTCACATTACAGAAGAGGAAGAACTGAAGTTATTTGAAAACATAAAGATAGATAACTCTCCAGTACCTGATTATATGTGTCCCAGGATGTTGTGGGAAGTGGGTAGGAAATTGTGGGGCATGTAGTAGAAATATTTGTTGGGGAAGAGTTAACATTATTTGCCCAGAAGCCATTTTCCTGATTCGGCTGAGGGTTCCATTTTGTGTCCCCAGCCACAACTTTGCTGGCTATGCATTCCTTACTATGAGGTAATGTGAAAGGTTGTCCTTATCTTCCTTCTCAAGATAGTGTCTCCTCCCTTTGCTGAATGATCAGCACAGGATGTAAAACCAGTCAAGTTGACATAGACTTTCCATTTCGTCCCCCTTCCTTCTCTAGTTATTGCCTCCTCATGGTCATTCAGCCAATTAGGGGTATCTCTGCTTAGTGTTAACTGGAGCAGGTGATGAAAACCATTTCATTTGTCCACTTGTAGAATGCATAATAGTGCTTTAGTTTTGAACTTAATGACTAACCTCTAATTTAGTACCAACTTGTAAGCATGCCAAACTGTGTAATTAATGATCAGTTCCTTTCTCTATATTATCCTGATGTACTTCGGAATAACATCGAGCCACAGTTAGGATGGTGAATTCCCATGATATATCGTGTAATAAACTAATTAGTTTGGAAGGTCCGAGTCTCGAGAGTTTACTTCAACACTGAGCATGGCTGAAGAACCAAAGAACTGGAATTTGGCTAATGTTGTGCTATTGTTTAAGAAAGGATGTGAGGAAAAACCTGGGAACGATAGACCTGTGGGTCTAACTTTAGTGGTGGGTAAGTTGTTGGCAATGATTCTGAAAGATAGGCTTTATATCTTTTAGAGAGGGAAGGATTGAGTAGAGACAGCATGGATTTTTGGCAAGGAACATCGTACCTCACAAACCTGCTTGAGTTTTTTGAGGAAGTAATCAAAAAGATTGAGGGCAGAAGAAGTTGTTTACTTGGATTCTAGTGCAGCCTTTGACAAGGTTCTGCATGGTTGACTCGTTAGTAAAGTTAGATCACACGGGATTCAGGGTGAGTTTGCCAAGGTGTCACAAAATTGGCTTTGGAGTAGGAGACAGAGGATGGTGATGGAGATTAGTTTATCGGACTGGAGGCCTCTAATCAGCGGTGCTCCACAGAATTTGGTGCTAGGTCCACTACCTTTTATCATTTTACATAAATGATTTGGATGTAAATATAGAAGGTATGGTTAGTAAGTTTGCAATAAGTTTGCTTCGTCTTAAGATGGCAGAACGGTTCTTGTGCCAGAACTCATTTGCTCCGACCGCTTTTCTTTTTCTTTCTTTTGCTTCTCTGTTTTTTATTTTTTTTTCTTGACCTTGTCCTGAGCTTGGACAGTATAATGGCAGCAAGCGTCCAACTCAGGGAAGAGTGGGCCCTGGGCACACCTCGAGTGAGCCGCTACTTACTTTTCCAGAGCATGCACAGGACCTAAAATCAGTGTCTGTCATATCGGTGGAGACGACATCAGCAAGATCAACCCAGCGGCAAAAGATCGTGCCTGAGGTTTGGCAATTTTATTATTGGTTGGGTCCAGCACTAGCACCAGTGAAGCAGTGGCGGAAAGGCACGATGACAACATCGATGAGGTGGGTTTACCAGTGAGAAATACAGCTCTGACGTTGGTTGGTTTGGCACAGCCCTTGGCTCGCAATGGTCGAGCAGTACATGTCTAAGGATCAGCACTTCAATGTTGGTTGGGTCCACTGCAGATGGTGGTGAAACGGTGATGGAAAATGGATGATGGCATTGATTACTGTGTTGAGCTGGCTCATCTTTTCCATTTTTCCTTATTCTTAAATTATTCAAAATAGTGCTGTATCATGGTGACAAATGAAACGTTTTCACTGGATTTTATTGTATTTTTTATGTAAAATGCATGTGACAATAAAATAATAATCAAAATCAAATCACAGCAAAATTGGTGGTGTAGTGGACAGTACAGATGGTTACGTCAGAGTACAATGGAATCGTCACCATATGGGCCAATGTGCCAAGGAGTGGCAGATGGAGTTTAATTCAGATAAGTATGTGGTGTTGCACTTTGATAAGGCAAATCAGGAAAGGACCAATACACTTAATGGGAAATGCTGTCAAATAAAGAGACCTTGGGGTGCAGGTTCATTGTTCCTTGAAAGTGAAGTCGCAGTAGAACAGGGTAATGAAGTAGGCTTTTGGTGCGCTTGCCTTTATTGTTCAGTGTGTTAAGTATGAGAGTTAGAAAGTCCTGTTGCGGCTATACAGGACTTTGGTTAGACCTTTTGGAATGCTGTGCGCAATTCTGGTCTCCCTGTTATAGGAAAGACATTGTTAAAATCAAAAGGTTTCAGGAAAGATTTACGAGGTTGTTGCCAGGGTTGGAAGGTTTGAGCTGTAGGGGGAAGTTGAATAGGATGAGGCTATTTTTCCTGCAATTTTGGAGGCTGAGGGGGTGACCTTTATAGAGGTGAATAAAATCATGAGGGGCATGGATAGGGTGAATCACCAAGGCCTTTTTCCCAAGGGAGAGGTATAGAGGGTATAGGTCTAGGAGACGGAGTTGGATAATCAGAAGGACTTTGAGAAAGAATCCAGAAGTTTAGACAGCACAGTGACACAGGATTGTACCCAATTGTCAAACTTACTGTTGTTTCTGGCATTCATACCTGCATTCCATTTCACTTAATTCAATGAAAGCAGTCATTTCTTTCACGATCACACCAGCTGGTAACATTTATATCACAACAGAACAGCTAACACTTTTTCATAGAGATTTTACAAAATGTGATTCACACCTGTCCAAGAAAGCAAATAAATTAATGATGAAAATGGAACATTTTGAATACAGGTAAACAGGTGAGAATGTAAAATCGAGAATTTAGAGGACAACATGCTCCATTATAAAGATTAAATTGCGTACATTTGCAATCAAAAGACAGATTTTTAAAAAGTATTTTCAGCAATACTTTATTTGGTCTGTTTCCATTCAGTTCATCCTGGCCTGAAGCTGATGTACCCACTTTTATCATGACAAATTAAATGAAGTTAATTTTGACCCATCAAGCATGCAGGTACAGCAGGCAGTGAAGAAAGCTAATAGCTTGCTGGCCTTCATAACAAGAGGAATTGAGTATAGAAGCAAAGAGGTTCTTCTGCAGCTGTACAGGGCCCTGGTGAGACCGCACCTGGAATATTGTGTGCAGTTTTGGTCTCCAAATTTGAGGAAGGACATTCTGGCTATTGAGGGAGTGCTGCGTATGTTCACGAGATCAATTCCTCGAATGGCGGGACTATCTTACGTTAAAAGTTTGGAGCGACTGGGCTTGTATACCCTTGAGTTTAGAAGGCTGAGAGGGGATCTGATTGATATGTATAAGATTATCAAAGGATTGGACACTGTGGAGGCAGGAAGCATGTTTCCGTTGATGGGTGAGTCCCGAACCAGAGGACACTGTTTAAAAATAAGGGGTAGGCCATTTAGAGTAGAGTTGAGGAGAAACGTCTTCACCCAGAGAGTGGTGGATGTGTGAAATGCTCTGCCCTAGAAGGCTGTGGGGGCCAAGTCTCTGGAAACATTCAAGAAAGAGTTGGATAGAGCTCTTAAGGATAGTGGAATCAAGGGATATGGGGATAAGGTAGGAACAGGATGCTGATTGAGGATAATCAGTCATGATCATAATGAATGGTGGTGCTGGCTCGAAGGGCAGAATGGCCTACTCCTGCACCTATTGTTTATATTATGTCAGATGACAATAACTTATTCAAAGACATGAATTTCAAATGGTATCTTAAACAGGAGAAGGACCTGTTTACTCGGAATTATGATACTGGCCGAAGGAAAGTGCAGCCTCTCAACCTGCACCAGCCGTTACCTCATGGCTGTGGTGACAGCAGACCTATTTATTATAATCACAGAGGTTATTCTGTGGCAGATTAAATGTTATTAATTTACCCTGTCTTTCCTGGATCTCACCACTATGTGTAGTGTTCACAATGTTCTGATACATTCAGCCAAAAACTGTTCTGTCTGGTTGACATTTACCTCCTCCTTTGATCGATGTAATTGTCATCTATTTCCAGAACGTGGATACACAGTATTGCACGAAGAAAAATGCAGCTGTTGTCCTCTGAATACCATGCATTCTGGTCTATTTTTAAAAACATCCCCTTCTACTATAGATCTGAACCGACAGAGGTAATTGCCAATTGTTTCTGTTATCCAAAGCAGAATTATTTTTCTGTGCCGGTTGGGTGGGATTTGACTGTTTTGATTGGGTTTTAATGCCCTTGGTTCCATACACTTTCATTCTGTCGCTCAGTACTGAGACGTATTTTTATGACAAGTTGGGCCCATCAGAAACTGAAGGGCCATAGCAAAGGAGAGAATCCCAGTGACCCAGGGATGGAAAGCAGAAGAAAGACTGTGATTTTACTTTTGTCGTTATCCGAGACTTTCATCATTCTGTGGTTGGTGCAAGAATTATAGAATTCTTTTTTTATAACATTCGGGGAATATACCTGAGCCATTACAACAGTTCAGAATTTATATTTGCAATGATTGGCGTTTCACTAGTGAATTTAAATTGCTACATAAGCACTCAATTCAAATTCAGTCTGCAAGTCAAAGAAATGATGAAGTATCCTGTCATATTAATTATTGAATTAATAAATAAGCAAAATATCTGAGAGTATATACCAGTATATACATCGCATGAATGAAAAAAAAACTCACGAAGGCTATTGTAAATAATTGGAACCCAAGCATTGATCCTTATACTACCCAGTGTCATTACCTTCCACTCCAAACATTACACGTTCTGTTTGCTATGAATTCTCAATTCAAGTCAGTATATTATCCTGAGTAAAAAGTGAGGTCTGCAGATGCTGGAGATCAGAGCTGAAAATGTGCTGCTGGTCAAAGCACAGCAGGTCAGGCAGCATCCAAGGAACAGGAATTCGACATTTCGGGCCAGAGCCCTTCATCAGGAATGAGGAGAGTGTGCCAGGCAGGCTAAGATAAAAGGTAGGGAGGAGGGACTTGGAGGAGGGAAGGAGGTCAAGGTGAGGGTGATAGGCTGGAGTGGGGTGGGGGCGGAGAGGTCAGGAAGAAGATTGCAGGTTAGGAGGGCGGTGCTGAGTTCGAGGGAACCGACTGAGACAAGGTGGGGGGAGGGGAAATGAGGAAACTGGAGAAATCTGAGTTCACCCCTTGTGGTTGGAGGGTTCCCAGGCGGAAATTGAGGTGCTCTTCCTCCAACTGTCGTGTTGTTATGTTCTGCCGATGGAGGAGTCCAAGGACCTGCATGTCCTCGGTGGAGTGGGAGGGAGAGTTAAAGTGTTGAGCCACGGGGTGGTTGGGTTGGTTGATCCGGGCATCCCAGAGGTGTTCCCTGAAACGTTCCGCAAGTAGGCGGCCCGTCTCCCCAATATAGAGGAGGCCACATCGGGTGCAGCGGATGCAATAGATGATGTGTGTGGAGGTGCAGGTGAATTCGTGGAATTTGTGGAACCCAACCACCCCGTGGCTCAACACTTTAACTCTCCCTCCCACTCCACCGAGGACATGCAGGTCCTTGGACTTCTCCATCGGCAGAACATAACAACATGACGGTTGGAGGAAGAGCGCCTCATCTTCCGCCTGGGAACCCTCCAACCACAAGGGATGAACTCAGATTTCTCCAGTTTCCTCATTTCCCCTCCCCCCACCTTGTCTCAGTCGGTTCCCTCGAACTCAGCACCGCCCTCCTAACCTGCAATCTTCTTCCTGACCTCTCCGCCCCCACCCCACTCCAGCCTATCACCCTCACCTTGACCTCCTTCCACCTATCACATCTCCATCGCCCCTCCTCCAAGTCCCTCCTCCCTACCTTTTATCTTAGCCTGCCTGGCACATTCTCCTCATTCCTGATGAAGGGCTCTGGCCCGAAACGTCGAATTTCCTGTTCCTTGGATGCTGTCTGATCTGCTGTGCTTTGACCAGCAACACATTTTCAGTATATTATCCTGATCCCATTTGCTTTGATGTTGCAAACTAACTTTTTATGTGGGACTTTGTCAAAAGATTTCTGAAAATCCAAGTACCCACGTCCACGAGATCTCCCTTATCTATTCTCTGAGATAATACCAACTTAACAGAATTATTTGAGGAAGTGACAAAGTTGATTGATGAGAGAAGAGCTGTAGATGTCATATACATGGACTTCAATAAGGCGTTTGATAAGGCTCCCCAAGGCAGGCTGATGGAGAAAGTGAAGTTGAATGGGATCCAGGGTGTACTAGCTAGATGGAAAGAGAATTGGCTGGACAACAGGAGACTGTGAGCAATAGTGGAAGGGAGTTTCTCAAAATGAAGAACTGTGACCAGTGGTGGAGTAGCAGTTAGTGATGGGGACTGTCAGAGAATGCAGCAGAATATGGATAGATTGGAGAGTTGGGCAGAGAAATGGCAGATGGAGTTCAGTCTAGGCAAATGCAAGGTGATGCATTTTGGAAGACCCAGTTCTGAAGCAAACTATACAGTAAATTAGAATCCCTACAGTGTGGAAACAGGCCATTTGGCCCAACAGGTCCACACCAACCCAGTCCCCTACACCAATTACTCTAGACTGCCCCTATCTAATGCACCTTGCTTACATATCCCCGAACACAATGGGTAATTTAGCAAGGTCAGTTCACCTAATCTGCACATCTTTGGACTTCAGCCCTGGGGAAATTGACATACAGAGAGATCTGAGTGTTCAGGCCCCATATTTCCCTGAAGGTGGCAATGCAGGTCAGTAGAGTGGTCAAGAAGGCATACGGCATGCTTTCCTACATCGGATGGGGTATTGAGTACAGGATTTGCCAGGTCATGTAATAGTTGTATAGGACTTTGGTTCGGCCACATTTGGAATACAGCATACAGTTTTGGTTTCTGCATTACCAGATGGATGTGGATGTTTTGGAGACGGTGCAGAGGATATTCACCAGGATGTTGCCTGGTATGGAGGGTGCTAACTATTAAAAGAGGTTGAGTAGAATAAGATTATTTTCATTAAAAAGATGGAGTTTAAGGGGACGATCCTGACTGGGGTCGACAATATCATGAGAGGTATAGACAGGGTGGATAGCAAGAAGCTTTTTTTCCCCAGGGTGGGGGACCTAATTGCTAGGGGTCACAAGTTCAAGGTGAGATGGGAAAGGGTTAAGGTAAATATGCGTGGAAAGTTCTTTATGCAGAGAAGAGGTAGAGATGGACATGATAACGTTGTTTAAGATGTATCCAGACAGCTACATGAATGGGACAGAGGGATACAGATCCTTGGAAAATAGGCGACGGGTTTTAATCGAGGATCCGGATCAGCAGAGGCTTGGAGGGCTGAAGGGCCTGTTCCTGTGCTGTAATTTTCTTTCTTCTTTTTTGTTAGCATGGTTTTGTCAGAAGGACAAAATGCATCACCAATGTGATGAAATTCTTCGAGGAAGTTACCAGGTCTTTGGATGAGAGTAGGGCAATTGATGTAGTTTATATGGATGTTAGCAAAGCCTTTGACAAGATTATATTCAATTCCGTTGTTGTGGTTCTGTTCGCCGAGCTGGAAGTTTTTGCTGCAAACGTTTCGTTCCCTGGCTAGGGAACATCATCAGTGCTATTGGAGCCTCCTGTGAAGCGCTGCTTTGATGTTTCTTCCGGTATTTATAGTGGTTTGTTCTTGCCGCTTCCAGGTGTCAGTTTCAGCTGTAGTAGTTTGTATGTGGGGTCCAGGTCGATGTGTCTGTTGATGGATGTTCTTGCCGTTTCCGGGTGTCTGTTTCAGCTGTAGTGGTTTGTATATTGGGTCCAGGTCCATGTGTCTGTTAATGGAGTTAGTGGATGAATGCCATACCTCTAGGAATTTCCTGGCTGTTCTCTGTCTGGCTTGTCCTATGATGGTAGTGTTTTCCCAGTCAAATTCATGTTCCTGGTTGTCTGAGTGTACACTCAGACAACCAGGAACATGAATTTGACTGGGAAAACACTACCATCATAGGACAAGCCAGACAGAGAACAGCCAGGAAATTCCTAGAGGTATGGCATTCATCCACTAACTCCATTAACAGACACATGGACCTGGACCCAATATACAAACCACTACAGCTGAAACTGACACCCGGAAACGGCAAGAACAAACCACTATAAATACCGGAAGAAACATCAAAGCAGCGCTTCACAGGAGGCTCCAATAGCACTGATGATGTTCCCTAGCCAGGGAACGAAACGTTTGCAGCAAAAACTTCCAGCTCGGCGAACAGAACCACAACAACGGACACCCGAGCTACAAATCTTCAACCAGACTTTAAATATTCAATTCCCTACAGTATGGAAACAGGCCATGCAGGCCAACAAGTCCACACTGACCTTCCAAAGGTTAACCCGCCCAGACCCATTCCCCTACCTTTACCCCTACCTAATGCATCTGTCTCTATGGGCAATTTAGCATCGCCAATTCACCTAACGTGCACACTTTTGAACTGTGGGAGGAAAACAAGCACCCAGAGGAAACCCGCACAAACACAGGGAGAATGTGTAAACTCCAGACAGTCATCCAAATCTGGAATCGAACCCAGGGCCCTGGTGCTGTGAGGCAGCAGAGCTAAGCACTGAGTCACTGAACTGTTCCAAAGCCATACATAGGAGACTAACAACTAAAGTAAAAACACATGGAATTCAGAATAAATATAGCAAATTGACTCAGACAGAGGAAGCCGAGGCAAAGCTGAAAGAATGCTCTTAGTGTAATTGGAGACTGGTATCCAGTGGGATCAATTTTGGATCTTTTATTGTTTGTGATATTCGTAAATGATGATAAAGAGTGTGTGTATGTCTGCATGTGTGTGTTCATGAATGTGGGTGAATGTGTGTGTGTTGTTGGGGGGTGGGGGGTGGTTGGGGATACTAAGTAAGTTTGTGGTGAGACAAACACTGACTGGGTGGTTGGCAGTGAGGAAAGTATTCTTAGGCTACAAACAAAAATAGGTAGATTGGTCAAACGGGCAGATCAACAGCAGATTAAATTTAATCCTGATAAACCCTGACGGGATACATTTTTGCCAGGAGTTGCTTCTGCTTCTTAGAATTTTTATTGCATCTTCCTTGCATTCTGGGTGATTGGAAAGGAGGTGAGTGGGAATGACTGCTCGCCCGTGTTCATTTTATGGGTAGTTGTTCATGACTAGACCCTTTGCTGGTTGGGGATGGCTAATTGAAACATTACCTCTGATTTCTCTCCACCAATGCTGCCAGACCTGCTGAGCTTTTCCAGCAACTTTTGTTTTTGTTTTTGATTTACAACATCCACAGTTCTTTCAGTTTTTATTTGTCATTTTTCATGTTGTTTGAATCACTGTGTGAAAGTGAGGTGATTTATTGAAGATCACATTTAGGTGCTGAATAACCCCAGACTGCTTTGTGGTTATTGATGGTTGGAAAGTATATCAGGGTGGGAGTAAGGTAATATTGAAAGGACTTGTTGTTGAAAGTTTATAAATGTTTGCAGTAACAACAACACTGAGCTGAACATTCCCCCAGTACATTGTATATGTCATGTTTTACATCAAGGGAGTAATGCAGTGGATCAGACTTTTTGATGGAATAACAACCTGTTACTTCAATTCCAAAAAGGTTCACTCAAAGGAAATGTTGTTGATGCTTGTGCAGTGGCATGGGGTGTTCAGCAGAGGGTATCATTTTAAACACAAGAGAGAGAAAGAGGGAATTAACCCCCAAAACCAAAGAGACTTCATTGGACAGAGACACAGACACAAAGATTACTCACAAATATACAACACACTGATACATTCCCAGGCTGAAGCAAACCTCATGGGAGAGAGGGAATATGAGAAACCATCAAGAGAGCTGGGACTAACTGAAATATTCAGTCTGTCCATGTCTTAACTTCTGTTTGTCCCTGTCTGACTTTTCCTCTTTTCTCTCTCTCTGTGTCCTTTTGTCTGCCTCCCTCTTTCTATCTCCCTCTCACTGTCCTTCTCTTTCTCTCATGTCTCCATCTTTCTTTCTCTCTCTTCCCTATCTCTCCCTCTGCCCTTCTCTCTCTCCCTCTCTGAGATTCTCTCGCTCTCTCTGTCACTGTTCTTCACTTGCTCTCCTCCTCGATCTCTCTGTTCTCTCTCTGTTCCTGTTTCTTCATCCCCACTCTTCCTCTCTTCTCTCTGTCACTTACCATCTCTGTCTCTTTCTCTCTGATTCTCTCTCTCACCCTGTCTTTTTCTCTTAGATCTGAAAGTGCCCACACAATATTGCATCCCCCTATTCTGTTCCCATTTTAGTCCCCTCCCAAATGTTTGCCCTTCCCCAATTATTTTACCCACCCAAATATACTCCTCACCAAATGTGTACCCTCACAAATATTTTGCTGTCCCCCATATCATGCTGAGCCCCACTCCCTGGCGCAGAGATTAATGAGTTTGCCTGGACTAACTGGCCTGTAACTGACTCCTTTTGTGCACAGCAAGATCCCAGTCCCAGAATTAAGGAAGCTTCACATCACACAGATAATCCTTTCAGCCCATCATGCCTCCCTACCACCACAACCACCAACAATCCCCCATCCTCCACTCACACTCCCCATTAAATGATCCTAGTGCTGTCCAGCTCCTCAGGCCTTGCCCTGAATGGCATTGTTACTCCCCTACCTGGGGAGACCGCTCTTCCGCCCTGTCTCATACTCTGCCTCTTTGTCCTCTCACCCTTCCATCTCTCTCTCTCCTACAACAGCCACTTCCCCCCTCAAGGCCCATCCAACACTTCTTCTCCCTGGCTCTCTCTCTCACCACCTCCTTGCTTCCCATTCCTCTGCTCAAGAACTCAGGGCATGGCTACTCTGCCTCCCCTCACAGACTCACAATCCCTGAGCTAAAGAACATAGTGAGTATGTTCAGAGACTAACTGATCTTTTGACTGACTGCTTTAATGCACAGCAAGATTCCAGTCTGCAGCCAACCGATCACACACTCAATGAGAAAGGTACTTAATGCCCCTTCCACTCATCCCTCCACCCCCTGGCCCGGTTTAGACAACAGTGAGGGTAAAACCCAGGAGAGACATGGGAAATGTGTATCCTACTGCATTAACTGTACAGCAACTTGTGGCACTAAGTCCAAATCTTCCCAATCCCCCTTCCCTGCCACTGGGACAGAGCAGAGGGGCCAGGAAGAAAGAGGGAGAGAAAATGCATTGAGAGAAAAAGAGAAGAACCAACAGTCAGAGAATGAGATAGTGACAGTCAGAGGGAGGGAATGAGAGAAAGAGAGTTCAAGGGAGGAAGAGATCGCAAGTAAAAATCCCAAGGACAGAAACAAGATGTCAGGCTAATAAAAGCCATTCTTTTTCTACCTTCAGAGACTGGTGTACATTCACCCCAAATCGATTGTCAATGCTTCCCAGGGTCCTGTTGTTCATCGTGTATTTCCTTGTCTTGTTTGTCCTGTCCATGTGCATTACATCTCCTTGCCTCACCTCATTACTGCTGTTTCCTCGACATCAAGGATTACTTTCTGTTTCGAGACTTATTGTTAAGTTTCACCATTTTAACATGAAACTCAGTGGCACTGCTATTACTGAGTCCCCTTTATCCATATTCTCTGGGAGTGAGGGACAACTGGGGTTGTTGGAGGGTGGGGGGGGGGGGTGGGGATGTGGTGGGAGAGGTGAAGCGGTGGGTATATGGGCCAACTCAGGCAAATGGGACTATTTAACAGTGAAAACTGAGTGGCATCGTCAAATTGGGCCGCAAGGCCTGTTTCCATGCTGTAGACCTCTAGGACTCTGTGAAGGTTTTACAATCACAGCTCCATCTCCCTCTGCTTGACAGTGACTATCACCCACACCCCAACGCTCACCAGCTGCTACTGAAATTTTCCACTGAATCTTGTTGAAACAAGGAAGACTCCACATCATCCCCATTTTATTTCAGAATTCCAGGAATTGCTTTTCTTGAGTCAATGTAATGTCTCATGTGTTTTGCTTTATCCTTTATAGAGGTGAGAGAAATACACCACACTGTAATATCAAGTCCAAATAGCTGGCAATTTCTTGATCCTTTGATCACACAAATACTTAGACACCAGCCCTGCATTCTCTCTGCGATACAAATACCAGCAATTGGCAGAATTTAATCTCAAATAATTAATCCATTTGGAATTGAAAGTTAGGTTCTGCAATGGAACTATGAAACTAACACCAATTGCTGTAAATACACATCTGCTTCACTCATGTCCTTCACCAAAGGGAATCTGGGAATTTTACCTGGTCTGGCCCAGGAGTGTTTTCAGAAGACATTAAATAGTTCTGACTGATATATAATGCATGGTTAAAGATGTATTTTTCAGACATGAGTGAGGAACGAAAACAGGAATGCTAATCGGTTTCAGCTTCGACATTGAAATTGGCAACACACACAATGAAAACAGTAAAGTACTTCTTCCTAACAACTGGTAGCAGGACAGACATGGTCAAGGTTGATTTTGCTGATTGTTACATCACTTCACTCCTAAATGTTGATTGCCCTTTAAACACCACCTCAAAGACATGCTTCAAATGGCAAGGACTGAGAACAGATTCTGACTGGGGAGCATCAGATTCGCAGCAGCAACATGAGGGACCAAATTCGTCACTTCGTGAGGATATGGTCAACCAGACTAGACCTGAAACTCTCATGAAGGGAACCAGTGAGAGAGAACAACTTACTTGTGTCCCGCTCCTCCAATAGATGGAGCCCAGAAAGAGAGAGAGAAGAGCAGTCTGGCAGACAAAGGGATGAATAATTGTGAGGCAGGGAGAAAGACAGGCGAATCATGGAGCTACAGGTGAAAATGGAGTTGGCTGTGCCTGAAGCAGCCCGTGTCATGACCAAGCCCTGGGTTGTGGAGGGTCGCTGCAAACTCAATGGGCCAAATGGTCTCTTTCTACAATTAGGGATTCTATGATCTTTGACAAGTTGAGATGATGATCACAGATAAGTACCTAATGCTATTAATCATTAAAGCAAACATTAAAAATTAGAGCTACACAAAACCTGTCAATTGAGCTAAAAGTTGAACTGGGAACTGAACTGAACTGCATTGCCAAAGAATTCATCAATCTTGGATAATTGGCACAGGAAGATTACCAGGAGGTTTCCAGAGCTGGAGAATTTCATTTAAACTTGTTCACAAATGGGAACATCATTGGTTGGGCCGACATTATTGTCCATCCCCAGTTGCCTAGAGGGTAGTTAAAGGTCAAGCACATTGCTGTGGTTCGGGAGTCACATGTAAGCCAGACCAGGTCAAATGGCAAATTTCCTTACCTAAAGCTCATTAGTGTATCAGACGGGTTTTCACAACAATGTTGTAATGGGGAAGACTCCTTCCTTTTCCCCTGAAATTGAGTTCAATTCCCACCATCTGCCACGGTAGGATTCAAACTCATGTCCCCAGAACATTGACTCTATTTTTTTCTGCCCTTGCCCAGTCCCTTCCCACTTCCAACTGTGATTTCTCTGACGCCTTACTTGGGTTCTGGATGCTGCCAGGTTCATAGTGTTGTCAATCACAGGGACCCTGTTTCCAAAACTCATTCAACTTCCACAACAGAATAATCATCTCAATCCTTGTGCTCCTCATGTTGTAGCTCAGACTGGGAACACTTCATATCCCGCAGTTTGACCTACACTGCTGTCCCACAGGGACAAATCACCTTTGGGTATAGAAGGATGGACTGGGCAAGGAATGGGAATTTTAATCAGTCACTAAGTTAGCTTGGAAATATCTGCTGCACATTATATTCCATCTGCTAATTCCTTTCTCACTCAGTGAAGTTGCCCATATCCTCGGTCGTCCCCACAGCTTTCTCTCCCACCCACTTTTCAGTGAACTTGGAAACATTACATTTGTTCCCTTCAGCTACTCATTGCTATCAATTGTAAGTGCCTGTGTCTTTAGCAGTGACCCTTCAGGCAGCCTCACTTGGTACTAACTCGGAGAAAGTGAGGACTGCAGATGCTGGAGACCAGTGTAGAAAAGTGTGGCGCTGGAAAAGTGCAGCAGGCCAGGCAGCATCTCAGGAGCAGAAGAACCGAAGTTTCAGGCATAGTCCCTCGCTCAGGAATGAGGCTGGTGTGCCAAGCGGGCTGAGATAAAAGGTGGGGGTGAATTTGGGGGAGGGGCACTGGGAATACAATAGGTGGAAGGAGGTGAAGGTGAGGGTGATAGGCCGGAGAGGTCAGGAAGAAGATTGCAGGTCAAGAGGGCGGTGCTGAATCCGGGGGTTGGGACTGAGATAAGGTGCGGGCAGGGAAATGAAGCAGGAGAAATCTACATTCATTCCGTGTGGTTGGAGGGTTCCTAGGCGAAAAATGAGGCGCTCTTCCTCCAGGCGTCATGTGGCCAAGGTCTGGCAATGGAGGAGGCCAAGGACCTGCATGTCCTTCGTGGAGTGGGAGGGGGACTTCAAGTGTTCAGTCACGGGGTGGTTGGGTTGGTTGGTGCGGGTGTCCCAGCGGTGTTCCATGAAACATTCCGCAAGTAGGCGGCCTGTCTCCCCCATGTAGAGAAGACCACATCGGGTGCAGCGGATACAGTAAATGATGTGTGTGGAGATGCAGGTGAATTTGCAATGGATATGGAAGGATCCATTGGGGCCTTGGAGGGAGGTGAGGGGGGAGGAGTGGGCGCAAGTTTTGCACTTCTTGTGGTTGCAGGGGAAAGTCTGGGAGTGGAAGTTGGGCTGGTGGGGGGTGTGGACCTGACGAGGGAGTCGCGGAGGGAGTGGTCTCTGTGGAAAGCTGATAGGGGTCGGGAGGGAAATATATCCCTGGTGGTGGGGTCTGTTTGGAGGTGGCGGAAATAACGGAGGATGGTACAATGTATCCGAAGGTTGGTAGGGTGGAAGGTGAGGACCAGTGGGGTTCTCTCCTCGTGGCAATTGGAAAGGCAGGGTTCAAGGGCGGAGGTGCGGGAAATGGAGGAGATGCGGTGGAGAGCATCGTCGACCACATCCAAGGGGAAATTGCGGTCTTTGAAAAAGGAGGCCATTTGGGCAGTTCGAAAGTGGAATTGGTCCTCCTGGGATCCGATGCGGCGGAGGCAAAGGAATTGGGAATATGGGATAGCGTTTATACAGGAGGCAGGGAGGGAGGAGGTGGAATCTGTGTTGAGTCGGTCGCCCGAGATAGAAATGGAGAGGTCGAGGAAGGGGAGGGAGGAGTCTGAGATGGTCCAGGTAAATTTGAGGCTGGGGTGGTACTGGCTCACCAAGCTGGAAATGACCTTGTTTACTGCCCACCAGCTAGTCTTCCAACCTCTAGGGCACAGCAAACACCGTGACATTCATGGTACACTCTCTCTTAACATCGCAATGGTGTCACGGACCCACAGAAACCCACAGAAAGCAGAGATGAGGGAGGGAGGCAGAGAAGTGAGAGGCAAAGAGAGAGAGGGAGAGAGAGAGAGACACACACAGGGAGAGAAATAAGGAGACAGAAGAGGAGAGACAGACACAATGTCTATGCCTATGAGGGAGAGAGAGCTGTGAGGGCTCACTGGGCTGAATACATCCCTAAATGATGAAACTAAATTCAGAGACAGATCTATAGTCAATGACCGTGTGGGGATCGTATTTCAAACCCATGGCCAAAGGAACAATGATGGGAATAATATCGAGATGAGTTCTTCCTCTGTACCGAACACCATTCTGTCCCTGTCCTGGGAGTGTTTGATGAGGATGGAGTGGAGGGAGATTTACTCTTATCAATCCCAGGATTGTTCCTGCCCTGGATGTATACAGATGGCATTACATATGGCATTACAGAGGCAACATTTCTCTTTGTATAGCTTCAATTTTGGTGGGAGACGGATAAAATGGAGATGTCTGAGTCCTTGAAGTATGAAGCAAGGTCCATTAAACAATCCCTGGATGTTAGACTAACACGGGCCATTCACACACATAGGTCAGCTTCCGTCATTTGTACAGAAACCACCCTGAACCCCTCGATTAGATTCCAGTCTGAAACTCACTCCCGCATATCTGGTATTCTTTATACAAACCACCCCGAGACCCTCCGTTAGATGTGGACATCATTGCAGTGTTCTGATTTCTGTTCATTAGACAGCCATAGTCATTCTCACTCGGTCCCATTTAGTTCCCATTTCTACAAGTAGATTCTATCTCATTTGTTTTCTTTTTGACTGTTTTCATTTCTATCTGCATCCAAATGATATCCAGTGTCACTATTTCCGTTGTTAGTGTCTATTGTTAAAACATCTGACACCGCAATGTCCAGCATTACACTGTCCAGTGTCATAGTCTGATCTCACAGTATCTAGTGATAGTGTCCAGAGTGACAGTGTTGTAACCGGAGTGACAGTGTCAAGCGTTGGAGTGTCCAGACTGACAGTGTCATACAGGGAGTGACAATATCCAGAGTTATTGTGACTGGAGGTACGGTGTCCAGACTGACAGTGTCATACAGGGAGTGACAATATCCAGAGTTATTGTGCCTGGAGGTACGGTGCCCGGAGTGACACAGGAAAATGAAGCTCAACCAAAACCAGCCTCCCGATCACTGGATTTGCAACACAGTGACGTTCAACTATTCAATGGCCCTGAAAATCTTTCAATTGTTCCTAACCAGAATTTACAAATTACAGATCTTGGATATCAAGTTTATAACTTAATAAATTGTTAATTTCTGTTTATGTCACTTTGGCAGAACACATATGATCATAAACCCATGCACCCCCCCAATTTGCACACCAGCAGACAGTTAAGAGATAAACTTGTTTCCAATTTTAATTTGCCAGTTGATAACAATTTTAATGATAAATAGTAGGCCATCATGAAATCCTTTGATACTGGGTTGCATTACAGGCACAAGAACTGTACACCCTGTTTGAACTTAAAGTCACCAGTCAATGCGAACAAATTCTGAAGACCTGTGGAGACTAATACTCATTCCTGAAGACTCACATTCTCATCTCAGACCTTTTAACAAGTTAACAACTGGGGAAATAACTAGACAAAGCAAAACCAAAAAGGAAGACCAGACCAGTCCAGCAACTTCCAAAGAAGCACTTCCTCCCAGCCCAAAATCCAGTCAGAGCGAGATCACTCATGGTTTTTGCGTTCTCTCTCCCCATTCTCTGTGGTTACCTGCCAGGCAGCATTCCTCTTACTGACTGACCCATTCAATATCCATCCAGCTGTCAGTCCCTGAGCAGAACTACATCTCAGTGCTGAATTGTCTGCTGTGTTCAGAGAGCAGTAATTCACCTGCATTATCTTTCCTGGCCAGATCCTAACAGCAAACATCAGTCTTTTGTCTCTCCAGTTTTTTTTTAAAGAAGAACTAGCCACTGTTCAGAGTTCAATTCTCAATTTGGACTCACAGTTCCAAACCAAAATGAGAAAAATAAAAAAAAAATGATGGTCACAATACCGGTCTTGCAGTGTCCAGCTGTACAGTGCCCACTCGTGCAATGTTCCAGTAATGCAGTGCTCACTAGTGCAGTGTTGAGTATTGGTGGATGTGTCCCTGGTGAGACTGGGCACAAATAACCCCATCGACCTGTGGCCAACCACTTCAACTCCCTTTCCCACTCCACAATGACATTTCCTGCCTCACCAAATCCAAGCTATCTGAAGACTGGAGGAAGAGCACCTCATCTTCTGCCTTGGGACCCTCAACCACTTGGCATCAACTTTGACGTCACTAGTTTCCAAATCTCTCCTCTCCACCCACCTCATCCCAGATCCACCTCTCCAAGTCGGCTCTCTCCTCTTGACCTGTCCATCTTCCTTCCTCACTATATGTTCGACCTTCCCCACTGACCAATCACAATCACCCATCCAACTGGACTTACCGAGCACCTTCCCAGCTACCTTCCCCAAAAGCCCCACCCTCACTCTATTTATCTCGCAACGCCCTTATTCCCCCACATTCCTGATGAAGGGCTTATACCTGAAACATTGATTCTCCTGTTCCTCGGATGCTGCCTGACCTGCCGTGCTTTTCCAGCACCGCACATTTTGACTCTCACAGTAACTAATGTTACAGTGCTAAGTCTCACAGTGCCCAGTGTTACAGTGGATAGTATTAAAGTATCCAATCTCCACAGTGCCCAACACTATAGTGCCCAGCCTCACACTGCCTAGTGCTACAGTGGCCATGTTGCAGCATGCAGTTTCACAGTGCCTGGCCTCCGCAAGAGCCAGTGTTATAGTATAGTCTCACAGTGCCCAGTTTCACAGTGCCCAGTCTCGCAGTGTTTCCAATGTCTCACCCACCACCGCTACAACCATCACCGAGGTTTACTCTGTCCCAACCTCCAACCCAGCCCTGGTTTTATCAAGTGTCCTGTTTCGGAGATATTCCTCCATGCACTGTACTGCCGTGTTGTCCATGTTGGGTTCAAACTTATTTGCAAAGTAACATCTCTGACGGACCACCCACTGTAGATCTCCTGCCCCATACATACAAACCAAGTAGCAATACCTTCCCGTGCAGAGAGGGTATAGGGCACCCCTCGCAACGTCACCAGCCTCAAAGGACCACTTTACTGCCCAGCCAAGTGTCCTGGTGGCCTCTTGGGTGTACGGGATAGAGCCGGGTACCTTGGGCATTCTGTGCAGGGTAGCCCACACATGCTCGTCCGGGCTGTAGGTGTCCTCCGACTACTTGAGGAAGGCCTGGATCTCAGCACTGGCAAACACATGGCCGACAAACTCTCTGGTGGCCATGAAGTAGGCACTGCCCACGAAGATGGAGGTGCTGATGTTCGGCTGGTCTTTCAGTTGCACTGTCAAGACGACTTGGTCGAGGGTATCGTGGTGGTATTGCCAACGTTTCTAAAAGACAAGCGCAAGAGAGAGTGAGAAAACAAGAAAGTAGAAATGATAGCTTTTCAACTTCGCCTATGACATTTCCCCTCCCCAACTCCTCTGCAGTCTCCTCGCCCCCAGCTCCAGCAAGATCCATGCACACTCCTTCTCTCAGTTACTCACCTTACAGTGCAGAACAAGGCCATTCAGCCCCTCAGACCTTTCGCACTCCTATTGCCTAGTGCCAGTCACCTGCCTATTTCCCCATATCCCTGCCTCCCAAACCATCTCCCAATGCTCATTCGCTGAGCAAATATAAAACTCATCCTCAAACTCTCCCAGTGGATCTGGCTCCAAAAATGCACTTCAAGCTGTGCTCTCTGGTCATAAAGGTTGAGAGCACCAGAAAAATAGATCCTTCAGCCCATCGAGTCTGTGCTGGCAAAACAGGCTCCTTCTTCTCCAGTCTCATTTTCCAGCACTGGGAACATCGCCTTTCATGCCTCACCAGTGCAATGGAGACACTTTCCTGTGGTCATCAACTCCTGGAGTGGGACTTGAACACAGAGCTTTTGCCTTAGAGAGAAGGACAGGGATATAGTTCTTTGAAAGTGCATTGCAGATAGACAGTGTGGTGAAGTATGTGTTTGATACCTTTACCTTCATTGGTCAGTGCATTGAGTATAGGAGTTGGGATGTGATGTTGCAGCTGTAACAGAGATGGATAGAGCTCTGAAAGATAGTGGAATCACGGGTTATGGGGATAAGGCAGGAACAGGATACTGATTGTGGATGATCAGCCATGATTATAATGAATGGTGGTGCTGGCGCGAAGGGCCGAATGGCCTACTCCAGCACCTATTGTCTATAAGTAGGAGTATCTTTGACTATCTCTGATATGCCTTTGCCATTACCAAGTGTGATCTATTGTCTGTAGAGGACATTGGTGAGGCCACTTTTAAAATACTGCATACAATTCTGGTCGCCCTTCGAAAGAAAGGATATTGTTAAACTTGAGAGGGTGAAGAAAAGATTTACCAGGATGTTGCCGAGATTGGAGCGGTTGAGCTACAGTAAGAGATTGAATAGGCTGGGGCTATTTTTCCTGGAGTGTCGGCTACTGAGGGGTGTCCTCACAGAAGTTCATAAAATCAGGAGGGGCATGGATAGATGTTGAAATGATCAGCCGGATGATAGTACATTTCACACAGCTTCCTTTATCACATACATGCAAGAAGTCTCAACCAGCCGGGTCAAAGCCCACCCTTACCTGGAGAGTCTGAAACAGGCAGTTGCAATCACACTTTTACACACAATTCAGCGTTCCCTTTTCACAAATTACATTTTGATTTCAAGCCTGAGCAACACAACTGATCAATCAGACCCTGATCTAGGTACATGATGTTTAGCATTAGATCATTGACCTTAAACGTCTACATAACCTGTTGAGTGTTGTTTCGGTCTTCCTGCCTTCTCACTTAACTGGAGCCAGTTTCAGTAAGCTAGCTAGCTTACATACGTGCTTGGCTGCACTTTTCTGTTGCTGCTCAGAATTGTTTAGCTGACCTCCTTTTCTGTTCTTGCCCCATTTTGATCCCTTCCACGTTGTTTGTATAGCCAAAGGTCTTTTCCCAAGGGTAGGGGGTGGGGGGGGGGGGGGGGGGGGGGGGGGGGGGGGGGGGGGGGGGGGGGCGGGGGAGGGGGTGCGGGGGAGTCCAAAACTAGAAGCATAGGTTTAAGGTGAGAGGGGAAAGACCTGAGGGATTAGTTTTTCATGCAGTGGATGATGTGTGCCTGGAATGAGCTACCAAGAGGTGGTGGAGGCGGCTGGTACAATGACAATAATTAAAAGGCATCTAGATGTGGACATGAATAGGAATAGGTTAGAGAGATATGTGCCAAAGCTGAAAATGTGTTGCTGGTTAAAGCGCAGCAGGTCAGGCAGCATCCAAGGAACAGGAAGTTTGACGATTCGGGCATAAGCCCTACATCAGGCTTATGCCGGAAACATCGAATTTCCTGTTCCTTGGATGCTGCCTGACCTGCAGCGCTTTAACCAGCAACACATTTTCAGCTCTGATCTCCAGCATCTGCAGACCTCACTTTTTACTCGAAGATATATGCCAAAGGCTGGCAAATGGGACGAGGTCAGATTGGGATGACTGGTCAGCGCAGACAGGTTGAACTGAAGGGTCTGTTCCATACTTATGATGCTATGACTCCATGCTCTCTGGTTATTGAGGTTTAGAGCACCAAAATAATAAGTTGCCCTTCAGCCCATTGTGTCTCCACTGGTCAAAAAGACAAGCTCCGAGCTATTCTCATCCCATTTTGCAGCACTTGGCCGATACCCTTGAGTGTCTCACAATAGCAATGAAGACACTTTCCTATGGCCATCAGCTCCTGGAGTAGGACTTGAATCCAAATCTCCTCCCTCAGAGTGAAGGACACCACACATTAGATTCTCTACAGTATGGAAACAGGCCATTTGGCCCAACAAGTCCACACCAATCCTCTGAAGACCAACCCATCCACACTCATTACCCTACCCGATATTTACTCCTGACTAATACACCTGAATACTTTGGGCAATTTCGCACAACAAATCTACCTGGCCTGCACATCTTTGGGGATTGTGGCAGGAAACCAGAGCACCTGGAGGAAACCCATGCAGACATGGGGAGAATGTGCAAACTCTACACAGACAGTCGCCCAAGGCTGGAATCGAACCCAGGTGTTTGGCACTGTGAGGCAACAGTGCTAACCACTGAGCCACCATGCCACCCCTTCCGCAAGACACAAGACACTTTATTCACATTGTGTCAAAAGATATCTTTTATCCTCGGTCCTTGTGGTATCATGCATGGGAGATATGGATCCTTGGTTACCAAGGGGAGGATAGATTATCGATGGTATGCAGGAATGTGGATGGTGGAACAAGATCAAAAGGGCCAACGGCCTACTCTTGTTCTTTGTATGTATGGGAGCATACATACAAAGAACTCTTTTTTTTAAAATCCAACTTACATCAGAACTGGCCATCATCTCATACAAATGTAGTTTAGGTTTCATTTGCGTTTCAATTCCTCAGTTATCCTCACCATGCCTCTAACCCAAAATCTTACATCTGCATTCCATTGCATTTGTACAATCGGTGAACAGTGAAGTATATCTCCTTGACTTCATTACCGAGTGCTCACCCTATACCCATTGAATAAACCTCACCCCACTCCCCTTTGTTCCAATGGGAGCATCGTTGACCTTTCCAACTGAGCCATCCAACTTAAACCCTGGCACCATTCTGCGAAATCTCCCCTTCTCCCTGACCTGAGGGCCCTCACATCGTTTTAAAGTCACCGGAAATGACCACAACAATCCAACTGGGGCTAAACCAATTTGACATGCACCATAACTCAACCATTTATTGGCATCAATGCCTCTATTTATGAAGCCTTCTGCTTTTCTACCCTCTTATGGCCTCCTCCATCTTCTAATATTGATGAATGTTTATCGCCAGATCCCTCTAATCCTGCGCACTCTTTACGATTGTGCCATTACATTTCTATTACCTCACCACATCCTTCTCCCAAAACATATCACCTTACACTCTTCTGTATTCACCTCTGACTGGATGCTGTCTGTTCATTGTGGTGACTCTGGACAATTTACATCATCCTCGCCATTTGCCAATCCTCCAGGTTTATCATTGCCCCGAATATGGGCATTTTGCCACATCCTCCAAGATTGATATCACTGACATATTGAATAAAAGCAGTCGTCTATTTAGGGCTGAGATGCGGAAACATTTCTTAACTTACAGGTTAGTGAAGTTATGGAATTCTGTACCACAGAAAGCTGTGGAGTTTGAGTAATTGAATATATCCAAGAATGTGACTAACAAATATTTAGGTTTCAAAAGCATCAAAGGCATGGGGAGAAAGTGGAGGTATGGCATTGAGATAGAGGATTAGCCATGATCATACAGTATGGTGGGCCTCAGGTAGGGCCAAATCATCTTCTCCTGCTCCGGGTCTTGATGTTTATATGTCCCAGCTGTGTGGATCATTCCCACCTACCAACCGACCAACCTCTCGTCCAAAACAAAATCCATGCATCAGGGCTTGTGTTGTCAATTTTGTTGTCCAGCCATTTTGATCTAGTGCCTAGTGAAACACTTCATTGAATCCAGTTCAGACAACATTCTCTGCATTCAAATTCTCAGCTGCTTCATCAATGCATGATGCGAGGTTGGAGACTTACCTTTTGAAAACCTGCAGTGGCTTCGCTTCATTAATTTGATCTAAGGCAGGTTGGTGCGAATTGCAGCTATAACTACCAGCATCAATGTCAAGTGCATGATATAAATTAAACTAGGATCCATGCGGTGTGAGCCTCGGAGACCCAGGTTCAAGTCGCTTCTGCTCCAGAGTTGTGCGATAACATCTTTGAATAGGTTCATCAGTAAATGTTAGACCATTAACAAGTCGGGACAGGAGTCAGCCATTTAGTCCCTCAAGCCAGCTCCACTGGAATCATGGCTGATTCAACATTCCTCACATCTATGTTCTTGCCCTATCCCCGTAACCCTTAATTCCCCACTGACCAAGAATCTATCCATCTGAGCCTTAAATATATACAAGGAATTCCAAAGATTCACAATCTTCTAAGAGAGGAAATTCCACCTCATCTCAGTCATAAACTGGTGCCCCTTTATTCTGAGACAATACCCACCCTGGTCCTGGACTCTCCCATGAGGAGAAACATCCTTTCAGCATTTATCCTGTCAAGCCCCTTAATCCTGTCCATTTCAATGAGGTCACCTCTCATTCTTCTAAACTCCAGTGAGTAGAATCCTGTTTAGGTTTTGTTTAAGACAATCCCTCCATCCTGGGGCTATACCCCTGAACATTCTCTTAACTTCCTCCCATGAAACAACATGTTTTCTTAAATAAGGTGACCAGAAGTGCTCACAGTACTCCGGATGTGCTCTCACAAGCACCTTGCACAGTTGCAGTAAGATTTCCTGACTTTTATACTCCAACCCCCTTCAAATAAGGGCAAACATTCCACTTCAGTTCTGAAGAAAGGTCACCAGACTCAAAACATTGACTCTGTTTTCTCTCCACGAATGCTACCCGACCTGCTGAGTCTCTCCAGAAATTTCTGTTTTCATCCAAAATTCCAATTGTCTTCCCAATTACCTGCTGCCCCCGTGTGCAAGCTTTCCATGTTTCATTCACTAGTTCCCCCAAATCCCTTTGTGTTGCAGCTTTCTGAAGCTTTCTCCATTTAAATAATATTCTATTCTTTTGATTTCCCTTCCAAATGAACAACTTCACATTTTCCCAACATTGCACTCCATTTGCCAACATTTTTGCCAGCTTAACCTATCGATATCTGTCTGTAAAGCACATAAGACAACATTTTTTACTGTAACTCGATATACATGACAGTAAAATATCAGCAGGGTTTGAGAAGGTTTGTAGTTTAGGTTGAGGTTCTCGATGTAGGTTTGCTCGCTGAGTTGGAAGGTTCACTGAAGATGTTGCCTAGTATGGTGACGAAACGTCTGAAAATGAGTGGTTCAGAGATTAACATTGCAGGAGCACAGTGCCAGGAACCAGACTTTAATTCCAGCCTTGGGTGGCTGTGTGGAGTTTTGAATGTTGTCTGCTTGGGTTCCCTTCAGGTGCTCTGATTTCAAAAATGTTCAAGTTAGGTGGATCGGCCATGCTGAATTGCCCATAATGTCCAGGGATGTGCAGGCTGGGTGGGTTACCATATCCACACACACACACACACACAGCAGAACACTCCTGCAGGTTTATGCAATGCTCAATCTAATGCAACAGCCTGGTGGATCTCCTTTGCCCGCACCCCCCCTCCTGTACAATCCCATCCGTGCTATAATGCGGTGACCAGAACTGCACACAGTACTCCAGCTGTGGTCTCACCAAAATCCTATAAAGCTCCAACATGACACCTCCCTGCTCATGTAGTCAGTGGCTTTGATCCTTCTTAATTCCCTTACCTGCCTATCCTGCTGCCTTCACGGATGGCTGGACATACAAACCAGGATCCGTCTAATCTTCTGTGCTTGCCAGGGTCCTCCTATTCAACGTGTACCCCCTTGCCATGTTAGTCCTCTGGAAATGCATGTCACAGAAATTTGGGCATTCAGTAGCACAGAATCAAGAAAAAAAAACGACTGGCATCAAGAGCTGGCATCTTTTAAACATTGTAACTGTGCACACATACATTACTTCATCTAGAAGGTCATTCCATCACAAACCACTCTGGGGAAAAAGAGTTGCTCCTCAATCTTTAAATCTTTTTCCTCTGACCTTACAAACATGGCCCTGAGTCTGAACTCCCCCACACTAGGGAAAAGTTCTTGTCATTCACCTTATCAATCACTGTCATGATTTTATAAAACTCAACAAGGTCACCCCTCAATATCCTATGCTGTAGTGAAAAACACGTACAGTTCTGATGTGGATCCTTTAGAGAGGGGACAGAAAATGTTTACCAGGACGTTGCCTGGAATGGGGGATTTTACCTGTGAACAAAGATTGGATAGACTGGGTTTGTTTTCACTAGAATGCAGGAGGTTGAGGGGTGACCTTATAGAAGTTTATAAGATTGTGAATGGCATGGATAGGGTGGAAAGTATGAGGCCTTTTCTCAGGGTGGAAGAGTCAGTTAATCGGGGACACAGGTTCAAGGTGCAGGGGTCAGAGGGGTGTTTAAAAGAGATAAGTGAAGCATGTTTATCATGGAAAGGGTGGCGAGTTCATGGAACACGCTGCCAGAACAGACAGTGGAAGCAGGTACAATTGTAATTTTCAAGAAGCATCCAGCAGCAGGCATGAATAGGAAGGGAACATGGGAATACGGATCCTGTAAGTGAAGACAGTTTGAATATGGAAGGCAAAATGTGTCAGTGCAGGCTTGGAGTGTTGAAGGGCCTGTTCCTGTGCTGTAATGTTCTTTGTAAACTGTCCCCAGCCTCTCCAGTTATTTTTATATTTCAAACCCTGCACTCCTGGCAACGTCCTGGGAAATCTTTTCTGAACAGTCTCCAGTTTAATAATATCCTTCCTACAGCAGCGTGAGCAGAACAGGACACAGTCTTCCAGAACTGGCCTTACCAACGTCCTGTCCAACCTCAGCACGCCATTCCAACTCCAATATTCAGAGAGCTGAACAATGAAGGTCATCACACTCCAGCAGGTATTGTTTCACCCTGACTCCCCTTGTAACTGTCCACATCTCGCTGGGACACTGATGGGAAACATCTTGGCTCTTTGACTGATTTGACCAAGTCTCATTTCCTACTGTTCCGGTGTATCCCTCAGAACAGGAATGTAATGTGCATTCCCATGGCAACATCACAATGACAGACTTGTTTGTGGATTCACATGAAGTGGGCATCACTGACTGGGACAGCCTTGTTACCCATCCCCCTAATCTCTCCGGCATAAGTGATAAGGAACTCTCCTCTTTAACTCCACTGTGTTTTAAGAACCCTGACCACAAATGCAAAGTCACATGGTAGAGAGTTCCAGGATTCTGTCCCAGAAAAACTGAAGGAAGGATGATTAATTTCAAAGTTGGGATTAAGGGTGAAGTGGAGAGTAACTGCAGAAGGAGTAGTGTTGCATCATATTGTTGGCCTTGTCTTCAAGGTGATATTGATGTTGGGATTACAAGGTGCTGTTGAGGGACCCTTCCTGAATTACTCTAGTAAATCCACAACAGGTATAACATTGTTTCCAGGAAAAAATGGACAGGATTCATCAGAGAAGGGAAATGCAAATTGCTCAAAGTCTTTTGAGATGATAGCATGGAGGGCCCAAGCAGCTGAAGGCCGGTGGAGTGATGGAATTAGGGGATGGTCAAGAGGCTGGGATCGCAGGAGGGCTGACATCATGGAGTGATAATGAGCATTGATGTTACAGCTAAGAGAGGGTTATTGGGACTGGAGGAGGTTTCAGAGATAGGGTGGGGTGCAGGGGGTGGAGGAGGTTCTGGAAATAGGGAAGGTGTCAGGGCTGGATGTGGATACAGAGATAGGGAGGAATGTACTGGGTGGAGGGGGTTACAGATCAGTCCCATCAATCCAACTCGTCTGTGCTGACCAGTTCTCCTAACCTAATCTTGACTCAATTGCCCGCACTTGACCCATATCCCTCTGCACCTTTCCTCGTCATATACCAATCCGGATGCCCTTTAAATGCTGTAATTCTACCAGCCTCCACCACTTCCTCTGGCAGCTCATTCCATACACGCACCACTCCTCAGCCCATTGGCCCATCTCATCAAGATCCTGTTGTACTCCGAGATAACCTTCTTTGCCATCCACTGCACCTCCAGTTTTGGTGTCATCTGTAAACTTACTAACTGTCTCCCCTATGTTCACATCCAAATCATTATATAAATGATGAAAAGCAGTGCACCCAGCACCGATCCTTGTGGCACACCACTGTCACAGGCCTCGAGTCTGAAAAGCAACTCTCCGCCACCGCCTTCTGTCTTTTACCTTCAAAGTCAGTTCTGTATCCAAGTGGCTAGTTCTGCTTGTCCTCCATGAGATCTAACCTTGCTAACCAGTCTACCAAGGGGATCCTTGTCGAACGCCACACTGAAGTCCACATGGAATGCGTCTACCGCTCTGCCCTCATCAATCCTCTTTGTTACTTCTCTGAACCAACACAGTCAAGTTAGTGAGACATGATTTCCCACACACAAAGCCATGTTGACTATTCCTACTCAGTCCTCACCTTTCCAAATACATATAAATCCTGTCCGTCAGGATTCCCTCTAACAACTTGCCCGCTAACAAATGTCAGGCTTACTGGTCTGTAGCTTCTCTCAGCTTTAGAACAGCCTCAGAATGAAAAGGTGATATGTCCTCTGGTTCTCATCTCTCCTGCTTGTGGAAACACCTTTCCATATCCAGTCTACCACGGGGTCTCAGTATTCTGTAAGTTTCAATCAGATCTCCCTCACTCTTCTGAACTCCATTGCGTCCAGACCCAGAATCCTCAACCGGTCCACAAGTGACAAGCCTTTCATTCCTGGGATCATTCTTATAAAATGCCTCAGGAATGCTCTTAATTTCCTATTGTGAGAGATGACATTACACTGAATTACATATTTTTGACTACAGGCTATAAAACCACCGAACGTTAGCAGCAAGCTATGTTAGTGTCCCTTTTTCACTGACTGCTGCTATCTCCTCAACAGTTTGAAGGGTCTATGATGTGGAGATACTAGACAGTACAAACTGAGCATACACATCTCTCTGTAATGAGAACGACCCATGCTCTACTCAGACTATGTGGAATTTACCTTTACCTTCACCAAGCATACATTAATATGATTAAGAACACATTTACTCAACAACAGTAATGTTGGATGATGATTACAAAAATAACTTGGTCCACATATATTTTTCCCGAACCATGGTTGCTACCATATAACCAAAAACAATTATACATGAGGAAGTCTAAACCCAGTTTATTCATCCCAGACATGTGTTGCAATTCAGTTCTTTCTGTTTTCTTGTCTGACAGTGCATTACCCTCTAATGTAGGTATGTCTGCTCTCATCTATGTTCACCCTGTTCAATGTCCTTGTCTTTATCTTCACTCTCAGAAGATTACTGCTGATCCCCTATTTCCTCTGCCGACAGTCCACACCCTGTTTGTCAACTGCACTTGAGAAAGGCATAGTGCCCCATTTCTGATCTTTACTACAATGCCCCACTGGAGCTTCCAACTCATCTTGAAGTGGTTGAGTTATGATTGTTCAACTATAGCCCTGATGGAAGCACGGGCAGTGTTGTATCTTCATTTTGCCATTGCCTCAGGGACGCACTAGCATCTTGATAACATTCATAGACCCTTATTTCAAGGAGATTGGAGTGTAAGAGTAGGGAAGACTTACTGGTGAGACCACATAGAGTCATACAACACGGAAACAGACCCTCCGGTCCCACAAAGCGTAGCCGAACATTATCCCAAACTAAACTAGTTCCACCTACCGGCTCCTGGCCCACAGCCCTCCAACCCTTTCCCACTCATGTACTTTTCCAAATGTCTTTTAAATCTTATAATTGTACCCACATCCTCCCTTTTCTCAGGAAGTTCATTCCACATGCAAACCACCCTATGCACAAAGAAAGTTCCTCATCTTTTTAAAATCTCTTTGCTCTCACTTTAAAAATGTGCCCCCATGTCTTGAAATGCCCACCCTTGGGAAAAGACAACTAGCATTAACTCTATCCATATCCATCATTCTTTTAAAAACTTCTACCAGTCTCGACTAATGTGGGCAGTTTTGGTCCCTTTGTTTGGGGAAATTTCATTGAGAGAAGGTCTACTAGACTAATCCCCAGTGAGCAGGGATTGTCTAAATAGCAAATGCTAAACAGGTTGGGACTCTACTCACTGGAACTTAGAAGAATGATCTAACTGAAAAATATGGGATTATTAAGGGGTTTTACAGGGAAAATGCTGAGAGGAGGTTTCTTGTCATAGGGGAATCTAGGACAAGAAAGCATGGTCTCAGAATCAAGGGGTGCGAGTTTAAGACTGAAACGAGGAAGAATTTCTTCTCTTCGAGTCTTTGGAAGTCCTTGTCACAGTGCCCCCTGTTGATGGAAAACAAATGGCAGCCTTACCAAAAAAGCCACATCCCAGGAAAGAATAACAAGAAAAGAAAAACATGTTATGAACCAAATTTAGAGAATTTTTCACTTAATTCCCTGCAGCTCTTCTGTGGCCCAAGGTCTTTGGAACGAGGCAGGATCTCGGGACTTGTCTTCGACATCAACATCATGGCAGTTCCAAGACAGTCTGATACAATCCTCCAAACTCTGGCATCGATGTTTAAACATCGATAAGTTAAACATTGTAGAAGTGACAAAATCTTCCCACTCTCCAGCTCTGCAGGTTTGTGATAGGGCAGTCTGAAAGCAATATGGGTACAGGCTATGACACCCTACAGCTGGGGGAAGGAAGTGATGGCAGTGAATCCCACTGCCCAGGTTGCTTGGCTCTCCTTGTTATGGGTGAATGATGTAAAACAAGTGTAATCTGGAGAAAGAGGCATCAGTGACAGCTTGGATGCATTTGCAGGTCGCCTCAACTAGGAGATGCTACAGAAGACCCGATGTAAAATATGTGTGTGTAAAGTGTATGGGACTTCGAACTAATGACAAATATGTTTTGTCCTAATTATTTGAATGCACTTAATAATTATCTAGGTATGTCTTTCTGGAATCATGAATTAAAGGTGGAATGTGCTTCCTGGAATATTAATGGTTATTTGTTATATTGTGCTTGTTTGTAAGAAAAATCATCGACAGATTTTGTTCTGAGCAAGGATCACTGGACCCAAAACATTAACTCCTGATTTCTCTCCACAGATGCTGCCAGACTTGCTGAGTTTTTTTTTGTTTTTGGAATGACTGCAGTTTTTGAATAGGAAATGGGACTTTATTTTGTGTTTTGAAATATTTTATAATATATTGCCAGTAGAAAGGAAAACAAAGCACTGCAGATGGAACTGGAGATCTGAAAGAACCAAATTCAAAACATGCCTGAGAAAATCAGAGGCTCTGGTCACATCTGTGACAGAGAAACAGAGTTAACACTGAGTCTAGTGTGACTGTTCCTCAGAACTCTCTTTCTCTTTCCACGAATGCTGTCAGACCTGCTGAGTTTCTCCAGCATTTTCGATGTTTGTTTTGATTTCCAGCATCCACAGCTTTTGCCTTTAGTCAGATCTGAAGATAAAGCCGTTCATATCTGTGTCTTAGGGGACACTGTTTGCAAGTAATCCATGGTTGATACATTAATCAATAAAGACATTTGAGAGTGCAGGTGGGAGAGAATTTAAAATAAGGAAAAAGAGTAAGTGCTGAGGGAATGCAGCAAGTTTGCAGCATCTGTGGAAAGAGAGACAGACAGACAGACAGAGTTAACATTTTGAGTTCAATGTTCAGTTTTCGTGACAATTTAAGGTTTCCTCTGAATGACAAAACCTCCCACTAGATCTGTTCCGGTGGCTCAGGACTGATTTTCACGTTCAAGTTTTGTACAAGGGCCAGATCCTACTCAAATGGCTACAGTTTAAGCAGTTAAAGTCTGTGTAAACTTTGGGAATTAATATGAGGGTTTTGCAATTAAAGCCCAGCTACCAAGCCAAATCAAGCTACAATTGAAAATAATGCATTTCCATTGGCTGAGAACAAGGCAAACAAACAAAATAAATTGATTGCAAGAACATTTCATCATTGAGTTTAGTCTGCCCTTGCCTCTGAACATAATAAAACTGCAATAAACAATGCACCTGTTTCTAGGATTTGTTTTATTTCAACAATAAATACTTAGTACAGTGAGCAATAAAATCTTTCTGAGGACACAGGACAGTGAATATTTTCTCTGTGCTGACATTTGAAACACAGATGGAAGTGATAGGGGATATTTTGGAACTATCATGGTCCCTGGATCACTAAAGATTAGATATATAAGTAAGATATATCCGGAAATCCTGATGATAACACTTGCACGTTTCAAATTCCCACGAGCCTCTGTTGATCCTTCTCCCTGACCATCAAGAACACCCAAAGCTTCACACCCAGCTCTCCAGCCTGTGATATCTTACCTTGGTTTATTTAGATATTTCAAAGCAATCTTCTGCCTTCTGTAGTGAGTTTCAGTCACAGACATTGCAAAGTCCTCGTTAGTTTCCTGGTAGCTGTTTGCTAAATCTTGGCTTCAACCACCTCTTGGGTAACTAAACTCATGATAGCACCATCACACACGCTGAGTCCCCTTTCCCATCTATCATTCTGTTCCTTTGTCCATGTGATTACTATCCAAACCCACACATTACCTTCTGAATACCCAGTGACCGAGTGAGTAAGCTAACCTCCAGATCCAGCCCCACAAACCTCCAGACCCTCTGAACCCTGTCAGTTGAAATTATAAACATACATCATGGATCATCCAATTTCAGCCCCACCCCCTACCCTCCCCTCATCTGACCTGTCAAACACCTTGACTGTTAGAACCATCTTCCAAACCAGAACTTACCAGAAAAATCCATCACCCACACATTCTAATTACTCCCACCAACTGGACTCTGCAATTCAACCCCAACCATCCAGCTTTTGCCCCCAAACAGACACAATTATCCCCATTGAAATGCATTGACACAATAGAGTCAGGCCTGAATATACAGCCCCTTTTCCCAACGATCCGGATACACTCAAGGCAGAATGGCCAGCTCATCCTTGTACCAGCTCAGCAATCTGCATTATCCAATCTCTGTTTATTTAACCATTTCAAAACCATCCTCTGAAATGTGAAGGAAGGATGAGACTCAGGAAACACATAGGTTTGACAAAAATCTTCTGTGAAGATTGCAGCTCTGTATCAGCTTACCGACAGAGTTCCATGATTATGTGCGATGAGTCCGTCACAGTCACATTCCATTAATTTGCTGTGGAGAGTTTCAGAGATCAGAATCCGTGTCGGGGACAGAATTGTCACATTCGATGGATTTCCAACTAGAATTCTTGAGACCAAAGTTTGGTTTCATGTCACTGGATTCGAAACTTTAACTCTGAATTCTCTTCACAGATGCTGCCAGACCTGCTGAGCTTTTCCAGCAATTTCTGTTTTTGTTTCTGATTTGCAGTATCTGCAGTTCCTTCCATTTTATTTGATTATCAAGGACCTGAATGCTCAGCATTTGTCCAATATAAAATGTTTAAATAGCCAATCACTATGAGACAGAGACTAACAGTTAATACGTCTGATGTCCACCTGTAAACTTGTGAAATATTGACTCTTTGTCCCTGTGCTGCGTAACTGACTTACTCAAGGGCTAATGCAACAGGCCAGTTAGACAGTAAGTCAGGTGGCATGTGAGACAGTATTGAATGCCCATTGAATGCTCATTGGCATTTGGTGCTAAAAGTTTGGATTATGATGCAGTCTGGATAAATTAGATATTGCAAACAGCAGATAATCAAATGGACAGTCACTATTTTCAATAATATAAAAGAACGAACTGTGGTTGTTGGAAATCTGAAACACAAATAGAAATTGCTGGATATTTCTCTCTGCATTCTCTGTACAGATGCTGAAAGACCCATGGAGTTAATATTTTGACCCTTTCGCAGAATTGGAATTGAAATATTAACTCTACTTTCTCTCCACTGGCTTCAATAAGCAGCTCTGCCCCCTGCCCCCACCCACCACCCATGTTGGAGCAGATATTTTAATCTTCATTTGCTGAGTAACATCAACTCAGACAGCTCAGTTTCCAGACATGAAAGTTTTTGTTTTGGAAATGTGCATGCAATTTAAATCCCTCTGACTTGCCCTGTTGAAAAGGCTTTGGCTTCTTTTGATGGGCAACATAAAGACAGACCGTTTTCCCAAGATACAAATATAAATGGTTTCTGTTCATATGAGCCTGTCCAATATGTTTTTATTTAAACAAATCAAAATAATAACTCTGTATCTGAACGTCAGCAGCTTTAATGTCAACTTAAACAAATCCATAGCACACATTGATGTAAATAAATACAGCATGAGGACAGTTAGGGGAAAGCAGCCACTCAAGGGGCTGATCGATAGGCCCCCTGATGTTAGACATGAAGAGATATTGGCTGCTTGTGATAGTGAGATGGCAATCATCATTGCTGACTTGAATCTACACAAAGACTGTGTAAATCAGGTTGGCAGCAGTAATGTGGACGAGAGGTTATTGATGACCTTCGAGAAAGTATCTCAGAACTGCGTGTTCTGAAGCAACCAGACGGAAGTTTATGTTATTTTCATCTTATTGATACTGTGTAATGTGACAGGATTTATGAAACAATCTCAGTGTAAAGGCTCTCCTACGTAGCAGCCATCACAATATAATTCAATTCTACATCCAATTTGAATGGAAGAAGATTGACTCTGAGGTAAGTATTTCAAACTTTAACAAGATCCACTCTGCAGGCTTGTAAACTAAGCCAGCTGAAGTGAATGGCATAACTGGCTCGGAGAGAGATCAGTAGAGACAGTGATAGCAAAGATTTAAGAGGATACCTCAGAATATTCAGAATAAGTCTATTCTGACTGAAACAAGACACTGTAAAGGAAGGACGCGCTTTCTGTGGTTGATTGGAAAAGTTGAAGAAACCGTCCAACTTGAGGATATTGCAAAGATAGGTGGCAGGTCAGATGATTGATTAGAAAATAAAGTATGGCAGAGAAAAAGATTAATTAGAAGGAGGAAATTGGAATCTCAGAACCCAACTCAAAATCTTAAAAACAACAAAGCAAAAGTTTCCATGGGTATTTAAAAACAAAACATGTATGTAATGTGAGTGTCACTCCTCTGGGGAGTGAGAGTATGGAGTTATTGGGAGGTGAAAAGGGGCAAAAAGTGCAGAGCTGGAAAAGCACATCAGGTCAGACAGCATCCAAGGAGCAGGAGAATCGATATTTCAGGCATAAACCCTTCATCCATAGATGTTAGGGAAATGGTGAATTAAATGAATAAGTACTTTGCTTCTATCTTCACGATAGAAGATATAAAAAGCATTTCAGTAATAGTGGTAAGACACTGTTTTGCTGACATTGAAACTTCAGGCCAACTGTGTCTGCATGCTGACTCAGAACTGAGCACGTGCACAGTTCCAGCTTGTCTGCATCATCATCCCAATCTCCCTCACCCTCTCCCCTCCTCTCTGAATCTGAACATCACCACCATTCTCTGCACCACCTCCACCAGCCCCAACCACCATCAGACTGGACATCAATCTCTCTCCTCTCCAGGTCACAATCTCTCTCTCACCCTCAGACTTTCTCTCCCACCCCCACTCTATCCCTCCAAATCTCAACATCCAGTGAAACTGATAAAACATGGAAAGAAGATGCATGATTGAAACACTTCAACCAATCACATTCACCCATGCATGAACAAGCATCTCCCGAGAGAATACTGTATGTGATCCTCAGTGTCAACCCAACTGTAAGTCAGGAAGTGGGAGGGAGGGATGAACACAATGTAATTACAGTCACTAAGGAGGCTGGACTCAGCAAACTGATGATAGGTCTCATCACCTTCTGTCTCCATCCCACAGACTTAAAAGAGGTTGCTAATTTGGTTGTCCATGAATTAATGCAAATTCTTTGAATTTCACAAGATTCTTTAGACTTCACTCAGTCAGAGATCATTTAGTCTGTCAATGTTTTGTCCCATCCTTTGTCAGTGACCATCACCTCCCTGTCTCTAAACCTCTTCTGCCCCCAAGGCCTATCTGGAATGACTTGATGGCACTAATTGCTGTTTGTAGACTCCTGCTTACACTGACCTCGAGGATGCATAAGGTTGACTTGGGGTACAAGGTTCATTAATTGAAACCTGCTGTTCTTCTATTACTATGGTATAATAATGTCTATTTAAACCTGATCGTATAATTCATTTCGACAATCCCTTATTTTGAAAGAGGATGTAAATGCAATGAAGACAGTTCAGAGGAGGTTTACTCGATGAAGCCTTTGAATGAGTGGCTTGTGCAATCGGGATAGGTGCTCAGACTGGGTTTGTTTCTGCTGGAGTTTAGACGGTTTAACAGTGATCTGATCAAACTGTATAAAGGCTCTTAATGATCTTGACACAGTGACTGTGGAATGGATGTTTCTTCTTGTGAGTGAGTTCAGAATTAGGGACCATGTTTATAATATTAGTGAGGGATCACACTTTTTGGACAGAGATAAAGAGAATTATTTTTTCGGATGTGTAACTTTGGAATTATCTGTCCCAGAAAGTGGGAGAGGTGAGGACAATGGATATTTTTAAGTCACAGGTAGATTTTCCCCCTTGCATAACAAGAATCTAAGGTTACACTGGGTAGATGGGAACTCAAAACATAGACTTATCAGCCATAAACTATGAAAGAGTGAAACAGGTTCAAGCGAGCAAATGAATTTGTTAGATGCATTCATGAAAGTTTCCTCAAGCAGTATATAGAGGATCCTACTCAGGAAGGGACAAAACTTGGTCTACCCATGGGTAATATGGCAGGACAGGTGATGGAGGTGATAGTGAGGGAGCACTTTGGGACCAGTCCTTTTAATTTGTAAGTAGTTATGGAGAGGAACTGGTCCACAGGTTCAAGTTCTAAATTGGAGAAAGGTGAATTTTGATGGAATTAGTCAGGAGTTGCAGGGGTAGATTGGAAATTTTTATTTGCAGCAAAGGGACCTCCAGCAAGTAGGAGGCCTTTAAAAGTGAGATCACTGGAGTTCAAGGTCCATATGTTCCTATGAAGGTGAAAGGCAAGGTTGACAGGAATAGGGAGCCCTGAATTACAAGAGATATTGAGGCCTTGACCAGAAAACGAATGAGGTATGGCTGAGGTACCGGCAGCTGGGACCAAGGGAATCCCTGGATGTATACAGGGATGCAGGGTTTTACTGAAGAAGAAATCAGGAAAGCAAAAAGGGGGCATGGGATGGCCTTGGCTGAGAAGGTTAGGATGCATCCAAACAGGTTCTTTAAGTAAAAAGGGGTAAGAAATAACTAGTTATTTCTTATTTTCTAAAGGCAAGTGTAAGTCATTGTGTTCCAGAGGCGATTCAATTGGACAAATTGATAGACTTGAAGCAAAGCGCACTTTATTCTTACACTGCAGTTATAATAGTGATTTTAAAATAGCGACAATTCTAAGATGGAGGTGGAGTAGGACACCTGAGATCGAGCTTGTCCACTCCACCCATTTAGAGTCATCGGCTCAGAGAAATGTACAGCACAGAAACAGACCCTTCGGTCCAACTCATCCAGATATTCCAACCCAATCTAGCCCCATCTGCCAGCACCCGACCCATCTTCCTCCAAACCCTTCCTATTCATATACCCATTCAGATGCCTTTTCAATGTTGCAATTGTATCAGCCTTCACCCCACCCTGTGGCAGCTCATTCCATACATGTACCACACTCTGTGTGAAAAAGTTGCACTTAGGTCTCTTTTATATCTTTCCCCTATTATCCTAAACCTATACTTTTAAAAGGAAGGAGACCAGAATTGCACACAATATTCCAAAAGTGGCCTAACCAATGTCCTGTACAGCTGCAACGAACTCCTGTGTTCAATACTGTGACCAATAAAGGAAAGCATACCAAACACCTTCTTCACTATCACATCCTACCTGCAACTCTACGTTCAAGGTGCAAGAACCTGCACTCCAAGGTCTCTTTGTTCATCAACACTCCCTAGGACCTTACCATTAAGAGTATAATTCCTGCTAATATTTGCTTTCCCAAAATGGCTCCTACCATCACTGCTTTACAGTTGATAAACTTTTGCACAAACTCCCTGAAAATTTATTTTTACGTAGATTTCGCATGAGTTCTTGTTTATAGAATACAGGCCTAACGCACTTCATGGTCTCTTAAGAATGTCAATCCCTGTGTGGCAAATTCCCAACTGCAGCATTGCCATGTGCCCTTGCAGATGAGAGGGATAATTAGTGGGATTAGTTCAGCCTTGTTCAAAAGAGGAGAATGACTTGAATATCGAAGTAGTACATACTATTCAAGCTCAATGAAGGAGGAACAGAATATTGGTTTGCTTCAGCATTGTCTCATATGCTGCAGATAGGAGCCCTGGGAGTATTCCTTCATTTGAAAAGGGGATTTTCAGACTAAATGAGAGAATAATTGTATTAGATGAACTCAATCAAGTCCCATTTGCCAGCACCTGGCCCACACCCCTTCAAACCTCTCCCACTCAAATACCCATCCAGATGCCCCTGAAATGTTGCAATTGTACCAGCCTTCCCCACCTCCCCCGACAGCCCAGTCCACACACACATACCTTTCCTTTTCATTTTTCTCTTTTCCTTCTTCGCTTTTCCGTTTTTGATCTTTCTCCTCTTCTGTCTTCTCCTGGCCATGGGACTCCTGGCCTCAGACTGTGTACAAACCCAGCCTGACAGACACTCGGCCCAGCTGAGCAATCTCTCAGTGACCCAAGGTGCCGCTCTCTCAATGGCTGAGCATGTGCAGTCTCTTGGCCAGGTGTGTTGATCTCTCTGCCTGACTTGGTGATCTCTCGGCTGGCTGTGGTGATCTCTCGGCTGGCTGGGTGATCTCTCGGCCGGGTGTGGGGATCTCACAGTCCGCCATGGTAATCTCTCAGCCCAGCGTGATGATGTCTCAGCCCAGTTTGGAGATCTCTCAGCCTGGCATGGTGATCTCTCAGCCTGGCATGGTGATCTCCCAGCCTGGTATGGTGATCTCTCAGCCCAGCCTGATGAACTCTCGGCCTGGTGTGGTGATCTCTCAGCCCAGTCTGATGATCTCTCGGCCCAGCATGTGCAGTCTCTGGGCCAGCTGTCGCCTTAGCACGGCCCTCTGATCTCGAGGTGATTCTTTGAAGTGCGGTCCAACTGAGATTAAGCACTTAAGAAAGACTGGAATGTTTGAACCTGCATCTTTATTCCTTTATTTTCCAGTTAAAAGTAAGAATGTCCGCAACATGTAACTTTTAACCTTACATCATGTGTTTTATGTTATACTATATTTACTTTAAAAAATAAGAAGTGTTGAATTTTTAATATTGTTCTTTCTTCATACCTTCTTAAGATTCTGTGCCTCGGTATTTGTCCCTAAGATGGTGCATTGTGGGTGACATTATACACTTCTCACTGTATTCCTGTACCTTTGTACTGAGTACATGTGACAATAAAATCAAAATCAAATTACAGACAAAAAAGGAAGAGTTGGAATAACTATTGGAAAACTTTGCAGGATAATGGGTTATTTAACTCATAAACAGCAACTGCTCCAATAGAGTAACATCCCATAAACACATCCTTGGCACAGGCAAATTCAGTAAAATTGATTGTCTCACTTGCAATTCTGGACAAGGATTGTAATAGAGTTGTTCAAGATTACATTTGCTTTCAGTGTTCTGGAAACAGTACAATATTTATTTATCCCTTTCAATTTTTCCTATTCATGTCCCTGTCCAAATGTCTCTGAAATGTTGTAATTGTACCTGCCTGGACCACTTTCTCTGGCAGCCCATTCCATACACACACCCCCTCTGCATGAAAATGTTCCCGCTCAGGTCCCTTTTAAATCTTTCCCCTCTCACCTTAAACCTGTGCCATCTGGTTTTGGACTCCCCTGTCCTGGGGAAAAGGCCTTGGCTATTCATCTTGTCTCTGGCCCCTCATGACTTTATAAATTTTGCCAGTGATGATATATAAGCAGGGTAGAAGATGAAAGGCTGAATGCCAGGAAACACAGAATCAGAATAACGGCTTCACTTTCAAACTGGTAACTAATGGAGTGTCACAGGGATCAATGCTGTGACCTCAACTATTATAATCACATTAAACTATTGGGTTCGGTTGAGTAAATGGGAAGAAAAGGAACCTGGAGTATAATGTGGCTGTGGCATGAGGTTGTTTGATTGACAGGAATAACAGAGAGCAGAGCATTATTTAAAAGGAGAGAGATGACAGAATTCTGTAGGAGGGGGATCTGCCTTTTCTTGGAGAGGAATCACAAAAGAGTAACATACAGGTACATCAAAGAAGTAAGTAGTCAGATGGAATATTGACCTTTAACGTTAGGGAGTAATGTATAAAAGGAGGGAGACCTTGTTACAACTGCACGGTCACTGTCAAGACCACACATCGAGTATTGCGTTCAGTTATGGTTTCCTTTATGAAAACGGTATACTTGCATTGGAAGCAGTTCAGAGAAGTCTCAGTTCCTGGGAGGAAGGGATCCTGGTTTCAAAAATCCAATTAACCTGGATTAGAAACAGTAGTCCAAAGGTGTGTGGGTTAAGTGAACTGGCCAAGCTAGATTGCCCATAGTGTTCCATCTGACTACTTACTTCTTTGATGTACCTGTATGTTACTCTTTTGTGATTCCTCTCCAAGAAAAGGCAGATCCCCCTCCTACAGAATTCTGTCATCTCTCTCCTTTTAAATAATGCTCTGCTCTCTGTTATTCCTGTCAATCAAACAACCTCATGCCACAGCCACATTATACTCCAGGTTCCTTTTCTTCCCATTTACTCAACCGAACCCAATAGTTTAATGTGATTATAATAGTTGAGGTCACAGCATGATCCCTGTGACACTCCCTGTGACACTCCATTAACTAGGAAGTGAAGCGTTATTCTGATGTCCTGGCCTGCATTCAGCCTTTCATCTTCTACCCTGCTTATATATCATCACTGGCAAAATTTATAAAGTCATGAGGGGCCAGAGACAAGATGAATAGCCAAGGCCTTTTCCCCAGGACAGGGGAGTCCAAAACCAGATGCACAGGTTTAAGGTGAGAGGGGAAAGATTTAAAAGGGACCTGAGCGGGAACATTTTCATGCAGAGGGGGTGTGTGTATGGAATGGCTGCCAGAGAAAGTGGTCCAGGCAGGTACAATTACAACATTCAGAGACATTTGGACAGGGACATGAATAGGAAAAATTGAAAGGGATAAATAAATATTGTACTGTTTCCAGAACACTGAAAGCAAATGTAATCTTGAACAACTCTATTACAATCCTTGTCCAGAATTGCAAGTGAGACAATCAATTTTACTGAATTTGCCTGTGCCAAGGATGTTGTTATGGGATGTTACTCTATTGGAGCAGTTGCTGTTTGAGTTAAATAACCCATTATCCTGCAAAGTTTTCCAATAGTTATTCCAACTCTTCTTTTTTTGTCTGTAATTTGATTTTGATTTTATTGTCACATGTACTCAGTACAAAGGTACAGGAATACAGTGAGAAGTGTATAATGTCACCACACAATCTTAGGGACAAATACCGAGGCACAGAATCTTAAGAAGAAGGTATGAAGAAAGAACAATATTAAAAATTCAACACTTCTTATTTTTAAAGTAAATATAGTATAACATAAAACACATGATGTAAGGTTAAAAGTTACATGTTGCAGACATTTTTACTTTTAACTGGAAAATAAAGGAATAAAGATGCAGGTTCAAACATTCCAGTCTTTCTTAAGTGCTTAATCTCAGTTGGACCGCACTTCAAAGAATCACCTCGAGATCAGAGGGCCGTGCTAAGGCGACAGCTGGTCCAGAGACTGCACGTGCTGGGCTGAGAGATCATCAGACTGGGCTGAGAGATCACCACACCAGGCCGAGAGTTCATCAGGCTGGGCTGAGAGATCACCATACCAGGCTGGGAGATCACCATGCCAGGCTGAGAGATCACCATGCCAGGCTGAGAGATCTCCAAACTGGGCTGAGACATCATCTCGCTGGGCTGAGAGATTACCATGGCGGACTGTGAGATCCCCCACCCGGCCGAGAGATCACCACAGCCGCCGAGAGATCACCACAGCCAGCCGAGAGATCACCAAGTCAGGCAGAGAGATCAACACACCTGGCCAAGAGACTGCACATGCTCAGCCATTGAGAGAGCGGCACCTTGGGTCACTGAGAGATTGCTCAGCTGGGCCGAGTGTCTGTCAGGCTGGGTTTGTACACAGTCTGAGGCCAGGAGTCCCATGGCCAGGAGAAGACAGAAGAGGAGAAAGATCAAAAACGAAAAGCGAAGAAGGAAAAGAGAAAAATGAAAAGGAAAGGTATGTGTGTGTGGACTGGGCTGCCGGGGGAGGTGGGAAAGGCTGGTACAATTGCAACATTTCAGGGGCATCTGGATGGGTATTTGAGTGGAGAGGTTTGAAGGGGTGTGGGCCAGGTGCTGGCAAATGGGACTTGATTGAGATCATCTAATACAATTATTCTCTCATTTAGTCTGAAAATCCCCTTTTCAAATGAAGGAATACTCCCAGGGCTCCCATCTGCAGCATATGAGACAATGCTGAAGCAAACCAATATTCTGTTCCTCCTTCATTGAGCTTGAATAGTATGTACTACTTCGATATTCAAGTCATTCTCCTCTTTTGAACAAGGCTGAACTAATCCCACTAATTATCCCTCTCATCTGCAAGGGCACATGGCAATGCTGCAATTGGGAATTTGCCACACAGGGGTTGACATTCTTAAGAGACCATGAAGTGCGTTAGGCCTGTATTCTATAAACAAGAACTCATGCGAAATCTACGTAAAAATAAATTTTCAGGGAGTTTGTGCAAAAGTTTATCAACTGTGAAGTAGTGATGGTAGGAGCCATTTTGGGAAAGCAAATATTAGCAGGAATTATACTCTAATGGTAAGGTCCTAGGGAGTGTTGATGAACAAAGAGACCTTGGAGTGCAGGTTCTTGCACCTTGAACGTAGAGTTGCAGGTAGGATGTGATAGTGAAGAAGGTGTTTGGTATGCTTTCCTTTATTGGTCACAGTATTGAACACAGGAGTTCGTTACAGCTGTACAGGACATTGGTTAGGCCACTTTTGGAATATTGTGTGCAATTCTGGTCTCCTTCCTTTTAAAAGTATAGGTTTAGGCTAATAGGGAAAGATATAAAAGAGACCTAAGTGGCAACTTTTTCACACAGAGTGTGATACATGTATGGAATGAGCTGCCACAGGGTGGGGTGGAGGCTGATACAATTGCAACATTGAAAAGGCATCTGAATGGGTATATGAATAGGAAGGGTTTGGAGGAAGATGGGTCGGGTGCTGGCAGATGGGGCTAGATTGGGTTGAATATCTGGATGAGTTGGACCGAAGGGTCTGTTTCTGTGCTGTACATTTCTCTGAGCCGATGACTCTAATGGGTGGAGTGGACAAGCTCGATCTCAGGTGTCCTACTCCACCTCCATCTTAGAATTGTCGCTATTTTAAAATCACTATATAACTGCAGTGTAAGAATAAAGTGCGCTTTGCTTCAAGTCTATCAATTTGTCCAATTGAATCGCCTCTGGAACACAATGACTTACACTTGCCTTTAGAAAATAAGAAATAACTAGTTATTTCTTACCCCTTTTTACTTAAAGAACCTGTTTGGATGCATCCTAACCTTCTCAGCCAAGGCCATCCCATGCCCCCTTTTTGCTTTCCTGATTTCTTCTTCAGTAAAACCCTGCATCCCCTGTATACATCCAGGGATTCCCTTGGTCCCAGCTGCCGGTACCTCAGCCATACCTCATTCGTTTTCTGGTCAAGGCCTCAATATCTCTTGTAATTCAGGGCTCCCTATTCCTGTCAACCTTGCCTTTCACCTTCATAGGAACATATGGACCTTGAACTCCAGTGATCTCACTTTTAAAGGCCTCCTACTTGCTGGAGATCCCTTTGCTGCAAAAAAAAATTCCAATCTACCCCTGCAACTCCTGACTAATTCCATCAAAATTCACCTTTCTCCAATTTAGAACTTGAACCTGTGGACCAGTTCCTCTCCATAACTACTTACAAATTAATAGGACTGGTCTCAAAGTGCTCCCTCACTATCACCTCCATCACTTGTCCTGCCATATTACCCATGGGTAGACCAAGTTTTGTCCCTTCCTGAGTAGGATCCTCTATATACTGCTTGAGGAAACTTTCATGAATGCATCTAACAAATTCATTTGCTCGCTTGAACCTGTTTCACTCTTTCATAAGTTTATGGCTGATAAGTCTATGTTTTGAGTTCCCATCTACCCAGTGTAACCTTAGATTCTTGTTATGCAAGGGAAAAATCTACCTGTGACTTAAAAATATCCATTGTCCTCACCTCTCCCACTTTCTGGGACAGATAATTCAAAGTTACACATCCGAAAAAATAATTCTCTTTATCTCTGTCCAAAAAGTGTGATCCCTCACTAATTTTATAAACATGGTCCCTAATTCTGAACTCACTCACAAGAAGAAACATCCATTCCACATTCACTGTGTCAAGATCATTAAGAGCCTTTATAAGTTTGATCAGATCACTCTTAACCCGTCTAAACTCCAGCAGAAACAAACCCAGTCTGAGCACCTATCCCGATTGCACAAGCCACTCATTCAAAGGCATCAATCGAGTAAACCTCCTCTGAACTGTCTTCAATGCATTTACATCCTCTTTCAAAATAAGGATTGGCGAAATGAATTATGCGATCAGGTTTAAATAGACATATTATAATAGTAATAGAAGAACAGCAGGTTTCAATTAATGAACTTGTACCCCACAGTTCAACCTTATGCACCTCGAGGTCATGTCAGCAGGAGTTTACAAACAGCAATTAGTGCCATCAAGTCATTCCAGATAGGCCTT